>NC_139715.1:6913563-7000969 GCF_964188405.1 Protomyctophum parallelum
TGATTTCGTCGACTAAAACCTAAGACGAAAAATGTTCTAATGACGCAAAATAAATGGAAACGAAGCTATGATGACTAAGACTAAATATACTGAAACTTTCGTCAACAAATAAACTAGACTAAAATGTTAGGACTATAGTGGACAAGAGATTCAGTACAAGTAATGTTACACTTGGTTGCATGCTGAAAATGGCAGATCTACAAGCTCACAAGTGTGTGAGCTTGTATTTTGGCCCGCCAAAATACATTTTAATCGACTAAATCAACTATAGATGTAGTCGACTAATACTAGACTAACACTAAAACATTCCAGGTGACTAAAACAAGAGACTATGACTAAAACTTAAATCTAAACGCTCTCTGCCCGATACCGACAATAAACCACTCTGACCCAAAGTTACCTGGCAGGTAATTTGGTAATCTGTTGTAATGTCGTTTTAAAAAGTCATTGTTTATGAATACCTATTCAGTTTTTCTCCATCAACAAACTTATACAACTAATATGCTGACTCTTACTTTTGGTGACATAAAATGTAACGTTGCGTTTCATTTCACTTCCTGCCATTCTTTGACTTTGGAGAGCAGAACAGGGCATGTGTTTAATAACAGATCCCAGAACAGGGCATGTGTTCTGAGAGTGCTGACGCCTGGATCTCTCTCTCTCTCTCTCTCTCAAAGTCTGGAACTAAGAACAGGGCAGTACATAATAGTCCAAAAGAAGGCTACAGTAATAAACTGGGACCTCTGTATATGTGAATACTGTATACTAGGTGTGGCACTTGCATCTCGATACCTAGGGTGCCGGTTTGATTTCTATTGCGATTCCTAAATATATTGCAATTCTGAGAACATTTTAAAGCAGTTCTAAACAATATAGACCATGACAAGTTCAATCGTACACTTCAATGCATCCTGAATCTCTCTCTCTCTCTCTCTCAGAGGCTCACAGCCTATCTGGACCTGCTGCTGAACAAGTGCTACATCATTCCTCTGAACACCTCCATCGTCATGCCTCCCAAGGACTTCGTGGAGCTGCTCGTCAACATCAAGGTAAAACTGTGGGAATTTGACAGTTTGCGGCACAAGGTTATTAACCCGTTCTGACCTGAGATCAGATTCATACGATGGTTTCCACTGGACACACACTGGTCTGATTAACCCATTCTGACCTGAGATCAGATTAAAAAAATGTCAGTCGTTTTTTTAGATTTTTTCAAAAATAGCAGACCTACAAGCTCGTATCGCGCCACTCGGTGGCGCGATATGAGCTTGTAGATCTGCTATTTTGCAATAGCTAAAGCATAGCATGATGCCGACACCAAAATGGGTTCCAGTTCAGAATGGGTTAAAGGTACGGGTGATATTCTGCCCCAGTCATACTGATCCGATATTGATCCTGCATTTATTTTATAGAACTCTTTTCTTTAGGGTAGTAGCTACCTGCCAAAGTTGTACTTTGTTCTGGTATCAAATAATAATGTCTTATAGTAATCCAGGTTGGTACCCACCACAGTTAAAAACTTGTACCTTTTGGTCTGGTTTCTATTTCTAATAACTGTATATAATATTGTTATCCAGGCTGATACCTACATACAGTTAAAACCTGTATATTTGGTCTGGTTTCTAATAATACAAATAATTGTACCTAATGTTCTCCAGGCTGGTACCTACCCAACACAGTTAAAACCTGTATCTTTGGTCTGGTTTCTAATTAAAACCACAGTTGAAACCTGTACATTTGGTCTGGTTTCTAATTAAAACCACAGTTAAAACCTGTACATTTGGTCTGTTTTCTAATAATAATAATACTTGTACTTAATGTTCTCCAGGCTGGTACCTACCTGCCTCAGTCGTACCTGATCCATGAGCAGATGATGGTGACGGAGCGCCTGGACAACATCGAGGACCTGGGCTTCTTCATCTACAGCCTGTGTCAGGGACGAGACACCTACAAGCTGGAGCGCCGCTCCACCTTCCTAGGTTAGAACTACTGCCATCAACTTTTCAGATCCGGTCTACTGTAGAGAGAATGGGCTCTGTGTGTGTGTGCCATTTTGGAAAATAAATTGGGGCCATGTCCCTACTTCATCGCGGTGTTACCGATGATACTAATGAAGGCTCTGTTCCATTCTGGTCAGACAGAGTCAGCGTTAATGATACTAATGAAGGCTCTGTTCCATTCTGGTCAGACAGTCAGCCACGATAAATATTTTTTCAACTCAAATCTTTGCTTCTGGGGAGGTCCCTGGAACAACATATTTTCAGATGAGGGGCGGAGGCATATTACATATAATTTTTGGGGTCCTTGACATGAAATATTGAGCACCACTGACATAGAAACATAGGCATTTCAGAAAACTGTCAGGATTTAGAAGATATTCTTTAAATTTCGACGTCAGACCATCCTAACCTCTCTCTCCATGTATCCTTCCTTCCAGGGATCCATAAGCGCGAGGCCCTCAACTGCCACAAGATCCGTCATTTTGAGAACACGTTTGTGGTGGAGACCCTCATCTGTGAGAATTAAAAGACGTGGAGAAAACCTTCCAGACGTTGCATAGTTCTATTCTAATCCTTCTACTGAATCTCCTGTCCATCTAGATTCTCTGCATTCTGTTAAAGTACTGCTGTCACCTGAGCAATATGATGTGAAAGCTAATCTACCAATGTATATTTCACTGTGTAAAAGAAAAGACGGAAACCTTTGCACAGGGGCAACTCTGATTGACATGCAAAAGGAACAGTTCAGGTGTTTTAAAGAGGCTGATTTGAGTGTCAAATGGGGGTTCTTTTTAGTTCATTAAAAACTAAGAAAAAGGTCCTACAACGGACAGGCGCGTCGGATTACGAACTGAGAAGTAGAGAAAAAAAGACCATCATGCCTGATGAAGGTCTGAAGTAGCCTGGATCCAGCCCAAAGACCCCGCCCACTCTCAGAGTGGACTGTGTCTCTAGCTACAGTCTGATAACCAGGCTAGGTCTGAAGAGAGTTGCTCAATAAATGTAACTCCAGTGAAGATGGTGTGCGGGATTATTTTATCTCTACTTCTCAGTTCATTAAAAACAAAAAAAAAATGCCAACTCTAGTGCAAGTCAATGGGGTCCAAAATCATTACTTATGTCAGTCTATAAGCTGATTTGTTGATGTCACTAGTTGGGAAAAACAGTGATTTAAGGAGGACATAAAAGTCCTCATGTCTGTCTTACAAGGCAAGGCTAATTTAATGGGTCTAGCATAACAGAACCCAAACAATTATAAACTAATTTAACAGACAGCTATATTATTAAACACTTTGGAAGCCGTTTACGACGGCAGCTGATCAATTCTTGTAACAGTTGCCGCTTTCAATATCAATTATGTTTTGATGAACTGAAAGAAATTCACAAGGTCGCATCATAAGAAAATACTGAACTATTCCTGGAAAAGCCTTGTATTGTTTTTGGTTTGTTTTCTATTTTGTGGGATATTTTCTATGTATCTATCTACTCCTCTGGGGGTGAAATCATTATAATAAACACCTTTGAAGTGTTTTAACACTGAAACAGTCATAGATTACTACAATATTAATAACCATAGCTACAACATATTGTACTCGAGTAATGATATATTGTGAATATTGTGCATATTATGCATTCTTAGCATAGGGTCTGATTTTTGTTTTGTTTTTGCATAGGGCTCAATCTTAGGTTATTCATTTTTCTTTGTATCTGCTGTAACTAGTGCACTGCAGGACGACTTTAGTAGCGTTTGTTTCGTCGACCGGAGGAGATCGAGTGACCTTGTGAACGCCAAGCAAGGCCCGACCAACCAAACCGGCACTAACCTGTATATAGCTTGAATATAAAAACCAACGAGAGAAAGAAAGGAAAAATAAAAAACAATGCATACCAGTAACACGACAACAATAAATCTTAATAATTTTATTGTCTTTGTTCTCATGATTTTACAAATATGGTAACTTTTCTGCAATTCAACTTTGCAACTGTGCAACACAATGGCATTATGGACTGTTTTTTTTTTTTTTTTTTGTCATGACATCCTGGAGGAAGGGGGGAGGGGAGGGGGGTTGACTCCAGCAGGCAAGGAGCCCCATGTACTGTAGGATTTATTTCTAGAGTTATTTGTCATTAATACAGCGCGGTTATTTGTCCACTTGTTCTCAAAAACGCCCCGTCACAGAAAAGTGTTTAACATGACTTTTTAAATAAACCCATTAAGAGCCGAGGCCGAGTCTACAAATGCCTTCTAAAATCACTTAAGTTAAGTTCTCAGACTTTTTTTTTTTTTCGTGCCAAGGTACCACCACCACATCGTGTATGGATTTGACCGTAGATGACGCCCCCATCTGAACAGGTTTTGTGCCAGGGACTTTAAAAGATTAGCAGATGTACAAGCTCACCACGCGGCACGAAGTGATGCGATGTGAGCTTGTATATATGCCATCTTTGAAAAACACTTTAATGACAAACCTATTAATAGGCCTACTGTGTATATATATATATATATATACCTAAAATGAGGTGCTTTTAATGGGTTATTGTCCAATCCATCTTTAGAGGATGTTAAAGCTGGACATCCTCTTCCTGTTCATGGCATAAACATGTTTGCACTGTTGATACTTGAAAATAGCCGATCTGCACACAGGTCACAAGATGTCACATCACAACATGTGAGTTTGTAGGTCTGCAATTTTCAAAATCTTGCCATTTAGATTTTTTTCCCTTGGGCTCCGTGGTCCACGGCCAAGTACGTATGAATTTGGAACGAAAATGTTTAAAGAATCGGGTTTCCTACGTCGTCCCACTGGTGGGAACTAGTCTCCAACCTCCAACAAAAAGTTCTCTGTTCTACAGAGATGTGGGGAGAACAGTTAATCCTGTTATAATCACGTTCAAACCTGGTGTCGTCCCTATTTCGGGCATGTTACAGGCGAAAACAGGTGACAAGCTCGCGACTAATCGTTTTTTTTTTTTTTGCGCTACGCTGCTGTATGACGAAACCTAAAAACACAGCCCGAGTGCGTTTCACTAAACTATCTCAGATTTTTTTTTAACTCTTGGGATCTGGACTTTTAGACCTTTCGGTGGGGCTCTTTGCCTGTAGGATCCACTTGTATCTCTCTCACACACACAGAGACATACACACACACACACGCGCACACACACACCATTATCACCATCAAATTAAATGACGGCTACTCTCGGGAGTAAGCTCGGTCACCCCCCCCCCCCCAAAAAGAATTTCTGAGGACATAGGCTCGAAGTAAAGTCCTACAGTCTCTTTGGATGAGGCTGGGTGGTACCCGGGTGGTACCTGGTTAATTAATAAAAGAGTAGTGGGGCTTTGCTTTGTCTCTAGAATGGGTGATCTTGCCACGTTTCAGGTTAAAATCAGACATCCAGTACAGAATAAAGAACAATGGCATGCAAGACTCACATACGGACCGACCCACCTAGTTTTCTTTTTAATAGAAAATAAAGAATCTCGACATACATACAAGTACTGAGCCCTCGAGAAAAGTCCTCCCCCCAGAAAACAGCCAAGCGTTATCGAAACTTGGTATGCTGCATTTCGATCCCGTGTCCAAGGGCCTTTCTCGGCCCCACCTCTCTCCCATTGTTTATGTTGTGTTTTAGTTTCCAAGATGGCCGCAGCACCAGGAGGTGAGCGGGCGGGGTCGACATATGCCCTTACTGGGCTGCATTCAAGACACTTGCCTCGTGTCTGAACACAGCTTTCATGTATGGATGTGTTCTGCCCCCTCCCCCCCCCATCAAACAAAATGTTTGGTCAAACCATATGGGCTTTATTAAACATAGACGCAAGACAAAATCAAGACAGGTGTCTTGAATAATTTGTGAATGCTGCTCAGTAAGGGCATATGTCGACCACACCCACTCACCTCCTGGTGCCGCGGCCATCTTGGAAATGAAACACAATATAAACAAAAGGGTGGGGCCGAAAAAAGGCCCTTATTTAGTGGGGTGGCGCGGGGGGGCTCTGTAACAGTTAAGACCGCGTCGACACAATGGCTGGCTTCTTTTCATATTCAATAAAAGGAGTCCCGTTCTGTGGACATTTAATACATCTTACATTTATATTATTTCATTTCAGTTTTTTTACTCTACACCATTTTATTTCCTACAAATGTTATGTGCTTTTGATTAAAAAAAACCCCAAAAACAACAACAACTGAAGAAAGGAGTTAAAACAAAAATAATCAAATAAAGTTTAGAAGTTTAGTTTTTCAAACGACAATCCCCCCCCTCACTCTGTCCGTCTGTCTGTCTGACGCCAACGTTTATTGCAAATGAAGTGACAACTTGTATTTTTTTTTAACACCACCACACACACTTTTCAAATATGGCACAAGGGTCTGCTTAAAAATAACAACGCTCCACCTTTAAACGTGTCGTCGGCTTCGACGGGTGAATATAATAAAATAAAAACAGGAACCACACTATTATATCTAAATGAAATAAAAAATTAAGACATTAATAATCAATAGAGCAGAATTGTTTCTTAAAAAAAAAAAAAAGAGGCTTTTGTTATTTTTCCTCTCTCTCTCTCTCTCTCTCTCTCTCCTGTTCATGGAAAACATGCAGTCCTGTCACTCTGCAAGCATATTAACTCGATTCTGGACCCCATGGGTTGAACAACAACAACCCCCCCCCCCCCCCCCTCCCTGAAATAAAACAAATAAGAGGGAGGGAGGGTAACGCCGACAACAACAAAAGTATATTGGATGTAATATCATGAACACTGCAAATAAGTGGCCGGCGGTTGTATCTATCCATTCATCCATCTATTTATCCGTCCGTCTGTCTCTGTCTGTCTACGCATCCATCTCCGCGATCTCTGTGACGATCATAATAACGGTCCATTATTCATCACAGAGCGGGAGAGAGGCAGTAACATAAGACTTGAGAAATCCAGGTCATTGTGCAGTAGATAGAAGAACCCAATATCCTCCTCCTCCTCCTCGTCCACTTGTTTTGGACTGAGGAAAGGCAGAAAGACAAACTCTTCCCAGCCTAAAAACAGTATGAGGCCTTGTTTTGTACCATGAGTCATCCATCACGTACGTGGTCAACAAAATATACCCATCTCAACAAGTGGGTTATAGCCCAGTGGTTCCCACAAAGTGGGGTCCGGGCGGACCCCCAGGGGTCCTTGAGGGAGGGAGTTCCAGGGGGTCCCCCAGCTAAATGACAGTTTGGAACTAAATGGACCCTTATGGGACTAACTCTGGAGAGTGTACAAATGTACATTTGTACTCTCTCAGAGTTAAATTAACATTGATTTTACAATATAATTTGAGGTCCCAGAGATATAAATACCATTAAATGGGGATCTGTAGACTAATATGCACGTCAAACTGGGGGTCCTTGAAATTAAATGGGTTGAGAATCACTGGTCCCTGGAAAATCTTTTCAAATTGGGGCCAACGGGGCAAATTAGTGTCCATTTGGCGGTCCTTGACAGAAACCACTGGGTTAGCCAACTGGTGAAAATAGCCGATATAAAAGCTCACAACGGCAGCACGAAGTGACGTGTTGTGAGGTTGAAGATCTGCTATTTTCACTAGTTTGGGTCCCGGGGCAAACATAATTTTTTTTTTTTTTTTTTTGGGGTCAAGGGGTAAACATTTTGGGAACCACTGGGTTAGCCAATAGCCTAGCCACCCCCGGAATCTATAGTCGGTAAGGTGTTGTCACCACTAGACCGCCTATGGACAAGAGTCTCTAACCCGACTCCGCCAGATGGTGGCAGCAGCGAGTTCCTCCTCCTGCTCTCATCTGGACTCTCTCGGGCAGACGATGCACTCCGAGCCATTTCTGATCGTAGCGATACGCGGCCGTACGCGGCCGCTAGAGGCTGGTTCAACGCGAGACTGATGACATATTGAAGCTGTGCCACGGCGCAATGTAAACACAACCTAACAAGAACGACAACTCCAAATTATTATGGCGATAACAGATTTTTGTCCCGGCTGCTTCGGGTTCATCGTCTCTGCTTGAGAGACCAGATCCAGGCAGGAGGAGTGAACTCAATACTGCCACCATCTGGCAGGAGGAGTGAACTCAATACTGCCACCATCTGGCAGGAGGAGTGAACTCAATACTGCCACAATATGGCAGGAGGAGGGAACTCAATAATGCCACCATCTGGCAGAGTCAAGGTTAACCCATTCTGAACGGGAACCCATTTTGGTGTTAGCATCATGTCGTGCTTTAGCTATTTAAAAATAGCAGATCTACAAGCTCATAGCGCGCCACCAAGTGGCGCGCTACGAGCTTGTAGGTCTGCTATTTTTGAAAAATCGAAGAACGACTGACATTTTTTAGAATCTGATCTCAGGTCAGAATGGGTTAATCAGACCAGTGTGTGTCCAGTGGAAACCTCGTATGAATCTGATCTCAGGTCAGAATGGGTTAAGAGTCTCAACCCCAGTAATGATCAATGCGGTGGATGTTTTCTGTTCCAAGCAATACTGTGGTTTCGTATATTTTGTTTTTCAAACACCCACAATAACCCACTGAAATCTAGCTTATGGTCTTTGTTGTATTAAGACATGTATATTTATATATATATATATATATGTTATACTAATATATATACACGTATATGTATACATATATTGTATATACTATATAATCTTAGTAAAGGACAGCTTTGGCACACTCATCGACGAGCCGCCGAAATAATGATATAGTCCGTCAAATATACGCGAGTGCTACGCTAGTGTTAACTCGCGACAACGGACAAGATAAGAGTATATAATCTTTAGTATTATCATCATCTTTGTAAAGACCTTTTGACTATAACGTCACTGTAGTGTTTGTTAGGCGTTAATAGACATTTAGAACATTAAGCAGAGATGTTCGCCTCGAAGCCCTCGTCATCTGGGCCTCGAGTTGGATTCCCCCCCCCCCCCCCCCCCCAAACAAGCTTGTTGTCTAACCAGTTAGTTACCATATACTCACTGTATATATCCCACTGCAAGGTCCAAATAAATAGGATTCAAAATAAGGGCAAATTGGCTAAACACAAAAAGTATATATATATATTTATATATATATATATCAAGAGGAAAATAAAGCAAAAACAAAATTGTAGTGGCCTTAAAAACAACAGTCTCCCAAAAGTATACCGTAAAAACCCCCACACGTTCGCCGTTCCTCGCCATCCAAAAAGAATAATAAGAAAAAAGTTACTGGGAATAAAAAAATAACATGTGGAGTAGTGGTTGTTGAACGATGATTGGGTTTGATTCAGAGAGAATGACCAGGGTTTCAGTTTGTCCTTTTTTTTTTTTTTTTGAACTTTTCAAACCACTTTCCCTTCTCTCCCTCTCCCTCTCTCTCTCCCCCGCTCTCGTCGAAACCGTTTCTCTCTCGTCGACCACCGTCCATTCCTTCCTTCCACCATTAGTGTGATCATGCTCTGTCTTGAACCAAAGTCTCTGACCTTTTTGACAATTTAAACTTGTATAAACCGTCGGTACTCGGTATATCCTCTCCATCCCTCCCTCCCTCCCTCCCTCGGGTGCAGGCATTTGTTTCCGACATGTTAAGAGTCCGACAGTCATTAGTCCGACCCCCGCGCGTGGAGAATATTGGTTCACCTATTACCCCGCCACTGCCACCCTCCACCCCGCCCCGCCCCTCCCTGGTAAAAAACAGCAGAGAAAAAAGGTCCATTATTATTTTGAGCGACGGCCCTCTTGCACTGTAGTTCACTTCCACTCCTAGACCAGGAAATGTAGTACTTCCACTCCTAGACCAGGAAATGTAGTTCACTTCCACTCCTAGACCAGGAAATGTAGTTCACTTCCACTCCTAGACCAGGAAATGTAGTTCACTTCCACTCCTAGACCAGGAAATGTAGTACACTTCCACTCCTAGACCAGGAAATGTAGTTCACTTCCACTCCTAGACCAGGAAATGTAGTTCACTTCCACTCCTAGACCAGGAAATGTAGTTCACTTCCACTCCTAGACCAGGAAATGTAGTTCACTTCCACTCCTAGACCAGGAAATGTAGTTCACTTCCACTCCTAGACCAGGAAATGTAGTTCACTTCCACTCCTAGACCAGGAAATGTAGTTCACTTCCACTCCTAGACCAGGAAATGTAGTTCACTTCCACTCCTAGACCAGGACATGTATCTCGATCCCCCATGCTTTCATTTTTTTTAGCCCAATGCGAAGGAAGATAAAAGCCCCGGGTACCGAGGCCAATGACCGTCGGACTCTTGGGCGTGTCGGATAAACGTCTGCTCCCCACCTCCCCTCCCTCCCTCCATAACCGCCCTCCCCCTCCCCTCCACCTTCACCTCCTCCTCCTCCTCAGTCAGAGGTCCGGTGTCTTCCTTCAGTCGGCGTAGTGCATGATGGACTCCACATAGTTCCCGGGGAAGAGGCCCGTGGTGCCGCACATCACGCCCTCGTACCACCCGTCGTCGTTCTTCTTGATGACGTAGATGATGGCGCCCTCCTGGAAGGACAGCTCGTCCTCCTTGTCCCGCGCATAGTCGTAGATGGCCACCACTAGGGGGCAGAGGAGAGAGAGAGAGAGAGAGAGAGAGAGAGAGATTTGGTTTTGGTTTACTTGAACCCATTCTGACCCGAGATAAGATTCTAGAAATGTCTTCTACATCCTGACAGTTTTCTGAAAAAGCTATGTTTCTATGTCAGTCGCTCTTCGATTTTTCAAAAATACCAGACCTACAAGCTCGTAGCGCGCTATGAGCTTGTAGATCTGCTATTTTTCAATATCTAAAGCACAACATAATGCTAACACCAAAAGGGGTTCCCGCCCAAAATGGGTCTCCCCCAGTGATGTAACTAGGGTGCGTTTTGCGTCCCAAAACGCACTTTATTGTTTTGGGACGCATTACACCATCAACCTCGACTGTACTCTGACCAGCGCGGCCCACAGCAGTTCATTTTACCGCTTTTCCTCTGCGCAATTTTCCAGTCATTACGGTAACCTTCCCCAAACGTCTCGAGCAGACTTGTATTGTCTCAATTTGTCTGTATTGTAGTCGTGTTGCCATTTGCCAAGTGGTTTGATTATTTTGCCTCCTCCCTCCTCCTCCACTCCATGCACGCACTGACAGCTCTCACTCACTGACACTCGGCCCGTCTGGCGCAGTGCTTCAGGATTAATATCACACAGAGCCCGTGTGTTAAGACCAACGTGACTCGTCTTCATGGATATAAACTCACAAAACACCACGCAACAGCATAGACTGCAGGACTCTTCCACCATTTACCACGCCATCGTCCGCTACGTTAGTTGTCAGAGTTGACAGAGAGTCTGTATTAGCCGTGGCCAACGCTGGCCACGGCTAATATTGCTAGCCAAACGCTAGTAGCCAAGCACAGGAGCGCGCTCACTGTACACCACGCGTCGCTCGCTTAATAATCATTCATTTCTGTATCAATGCGGACATAATGTGGTAAATGTTCATAAGCACACAATTGTACAAAATGCTTTTTACACTTGACTTATCTCCAGAGTCCTCAGTCCTGCAGCCCCACAATGCCAGTCTAGCCTTAACATCTACATTTATATGTTATTCAATATATTACTTTAGCACAAAATATAGGCTTTTCTAAACCAAGCCCTCATTCAAAAGTTATGTAAGTGAGTAAAAATAAATGTTATTTATAAAGCACCTTTCAAAACAAATGTGCTGAACAATTTGCACAGTATAAACAATAGAAGAAAATTAAAAACAAAGGACATATCACAGTTCATTGTATTTTCTGTGAATTAACTCACAGTTTAATCCAGTGATCCTCAGCCATTTTAATTTCAAGGACCCCCAAATTAAATGTATATGAATTAGCCTAGGGTGACAGGGTCCCAGGCCATTTCATTATGATTTTCATCTCTGCACTGGGACCCCATGATACAGACATGTTTACAATATTTTACAACAGTAGCTACTTATATTTTGTTATTTAAACTTAACCTTTAAGCTAAGAGGACTTAAAATCATTGTTTTAATTGATGGCCTTCATGCCCTGGCACTTGGCCTTGTGCCCTCAAAAAGGCCAAGTGGCTCCCAGGACCCCCAATTGTAAGGGCAGCTGTGGCTCAGGAGGTAGAGCAGGTCGTCCAATGATCCCTGGGTCGGCGGTTAGAATCCCGGCTCCTCCTGTCGAAGTGTCCTTGAGCAAGACGCTGAACCCTACGTTGCCTCCAATGAGTCGGTGTGAGCTCGCCACCATTGGTGTGTGAATGTGGGAAGTGAGGACGCTGGCGTCGACTGTTCGCCGCTTCACCTCTCAATGTATGAATGAATGAACCATTGTAAAGCGCTTTGAGCACTTGGAAAAGCGCTAAAAAAATGCAATTCATTATTAATTCATGGATGTTGTTCCAGGGTTAGCTTTTGTAACTACGTACGTATCTCTGTGACAGTAGTGTTTTCATACTGGCATACCTGAAGAATATTACAGGGCAAGGTTGGGACCAGAAAATGACAAAGAGACATGACACTCCAGTACAGACGGACTACCCATAAACCATGTCCTCAGAAACCATGACCTGGTGACCTTAAGATGACGCGTCAATGTAGTTAAAGGGTAAGACCACTTTTTTTGAGGTTTGGGTTGTGTAGTTACTTTGCCATGATGCAACTCCAAATGTGGACAAGAAATAAAACATAACTGCTCTAGTGATTAGAAATTGATAATTCAAAATATGCTCCTCATTGACTTACATTGTAGCTAAAACAGCTCTCAAAGTCACTCTTTTAGTACGTAAACAAACACAAACAATGTTGATTCAGACAATATAGAGCATCACCAAAACTCATGTGGTTTTATTTTTTCATAAAAAGGTTATCTAAAGTTGATTTGTCCATTTTATTGGGAAGAAAACCCGGACTGGATCCGTGGATCCGGATCCAGATCTTCAAATAGTAAAATCAACAGGAATCTAACCTTTTTATGAAAAAATAAAACCACATGAGTTTTGGTGATGCTCTATATTGTCTGAATCAACATTGTTTGTGTTTGTTTACATACCAAAAGAGTGACTTTGAGAGGTGTTTTAGCTACAACAATGAGGAGCATATTTTGAATTATCAATTTCTAATCACTGGAGCAGTATTTTTTTTATTTCTTGTCCACATTTGGAGTTGCATCATGGCAAAGTAACTACACAACCCAAACCTCAAAAAAGTGGTCTTACCCTTTAACAGTTACTGGAAGTGTTGACAGCAGTTCCTGGGAACTAGTAGGAGGATGTCAGGAAGGGGGAAGTGTACCGGACTGCCTTTAGTTATCATTGTTAGGAAATGTGCCCATGTGATAGGGTGCGTCTGCTAACTCGTACATACTGTAAGTTACACGTCAGTGTGTCAGATGTCTAATTTAGAAGGCTCGATAAAGTAAGAGAAATTCTCAATCACTCAAACAAAATGAGAAAAAAACTAAACGCTCTGCTCACTAGTATAACATTTTAGTCATTATTTAACCCATTCTGAACGGGAACCCATTTTGGTGTCAGCATCATGTCGTGCTTTAGCTATTGAAAAATAGCAGATCTACAAGCTCATAGCGCGCCACCGAGTGGCGCGCTACGAGCTTGTAGGTCTGCTATTTTTTGAAAAATCGAAGAACGACTGACATTTTTTTAATCTGATCTCGGGTCAGAATGGGTTAATCAGACCAGTGTGTGTCCAGTGGAAACCTCGTATGAATCTGATCTCAGGTCAGAATGGGTTCCGCATACGGAACTGCCATGCACGTACCTTTCTCCAGGTAGGTGCGGGGCGCCCACGGGGGATCCTCCTCGGCGTAGGGGTCGCTGTACTCCACCACGGCCGACTCCTCCTCTTCCTCCTCCTCCTCCTCCTCCTCCCCGTCGTCCTCGTACTCCTCCGGCGGGGGCGGGGGAGGGGTGGCCTCCTCAAACACCGGCTCCTCGGCGGGGGGAGGCGGCGGGGGCACGTCCGAGACTACGCGGGGGAGGTGGGAGGGAGGGAGGGAAGGAGGGAAGGAATGAAGTGAAGGAAGCAGGCGAGAGAGAATCGTGAGGAATGGCGAGACGGAAACCATGGAAGGTTGAGGTTAGAGTAGACAACTGGAATAATGCCTGTCGGGGCTGTTAGTACGTCGGAACCAAACGCATGCGCCCGGATGAGTCCATGCTGGATGTTGCTGCAAATAATATGTATATTATTCTCTTAACCACTTAACCCTCTAACACCCGCATTAATTTCTACTTAAAAATAGATTTCAACCTTACTACTACTTTGTACTACTAGGACTAAGACTAAAAAATATGTTAAAAAAAATAAAGTTTGATGAAAAATGTATAATAATTATATAATAATATAATAAATTAATAATTTACATTTTGGGGATATCTTTCACAATAATGAATAAAACATGTTCTAGACATTCTAATGATCACAAAAAAACATATATTACAATTATTTTACCTACTTTTATTAGGGTAAAGGTAAAAAAAAAGAAAATCAAAATTGTCCAGACATTTTTTATTTGTATGAATTTCAGCCTTTGTTTAGGGTATTTATATGCAAATATCATGACCAATGGCATTGAAATGGCATTGCAATGAACATCACTGATGACGTTTAGGTGAAAAAAGAACAGAAAAAAATAATAATAATTAAGTAATTAAATAAAATAAAATTGTTGCTAAAAAGCAACGCTGGGTCTTAGAGGGTTAAACGATATATACTTGACCGGGGTGCCCCAGGGTGTTTATATACACCGGTACTAGGTCCCCTAGAATGTCCCTCCTCTCTACACCGTATCTCAGCGCTGAAAATAGCCAATCTACATGTTTACAACGCGCCACATAGTGACCATCGGCTATTGTTATTAGCCTGGATTCATGTGGTTACGAAGTTATCATTACATGCTCCCACTGATATCTATTTGGCTGTCGGTGCCAATATTATATTGATCTATTCCATTTCCCCCTCACACTCAGAACGTTATGGTTTCCTGCACAATATGTTAAAGAACGTCATGTTTCAGCAGTGTGGAATAAATGTGTATTCTCACATACCGTTATCCTTACATAGTTATCCAAGTTAGAATTCTTGGGTGTGGACCGCCTTTAAGCCATTTTGGGCAGGGACCCCCTTTTGGTGTTTTAAGCATTATGTTATAATTTAGCTATTGAAAAAAAAGCAGATCTACAAGCTCATAGCGCAGCACCGAGTGCCGTGGTATGAACTTGTAGGTCTGCTATTTTTGAAAAATCGTGAAAATGTATTGCAAAACTTTGAATATATATTCTTTCAGAGCGAACGCTTTTAACTCAAATCTTTGCTTCTGGGGGGGGACGACTGACATAGAAACATGGGGTTTTTCAGAAAACTGTCAAGATTTAGAAGACCTTTGTAGAATATTTTCTCACTTATAAATGGGTTCAACTTTAACCCTGATATTGTTTTGGGAGGCGTAGAGAGGGGGGAAAGGAGGCGGGCTAGTACAGGCCCCTGAGGCGCTCCCCGGAAGGACTCCAGACAACTAACTAAGTGTAAAAGGTTTTAACTTTGCTGCTCAGGTAACTGTAGGTTATGAAGAGAAGGACACATGCTGGACACATGTGTGATGATGTGTGTGTTGAGAAGAACACTCCTTTTCAAATTCCTGCTGCAGAATCAAAACGGAAACACAAGACAACACAACTCCCATCATGCATAACAACAACAACATGCACCATTAGAGATCATGCTCAGAATAATCTTTTGTTAGATTTGTTAACAAATTGTTTGTTAGTATAGTTGTTTTTTGGGTTGTTTTTTTTTGCTCATTAACCTCTTTCTGAATTCATGAACAAGTCAGCATGCCAAAAACTCTCTGAGCAAACACGCGGTTACCCGCCAACTCAATTTGTGTTTCCAGGAAGCTAATCTAAAATTCAGATCTTAACGGGTGCAAACTAAGCCGTCGCTGGGAATATTCCGTCATTTTATTTTAAAAGATAAATTTGTCCAAGGACAGGTTATTAACGTTAAATGGGCAAAGCACCTCGCTTTTCCCATTTAACGTTACTAACACAGACATGGTTGAGGGACAAATTGCCATTTATGAACGAGAGAGACCCTGGAGAGGCTAATATTGAGGCCCTGGAGAGGCTAATATTGAGACCCTGGAGAGGCTAATAAATATTGAGGCCCTGGAGAGGCTAATATTGAGACCCTGGAGAGGCTAATATTAAGGCCCTGGAGAGGCTAATATTGAGGCCCTGGAGAGGCCAATATTGAGACCCTGGAGAGGCTAATAAATATTGAGGCCCTGGAGAGGCTAATATTGAGACCCTGGAGAGGCTAATATTAAGGCCCTGGAGAGGCTAATATTGAGACCCTGGAGAGGCTAATATTGAGGCCCTGGAGAGGCTAATATTGAGACCCTGGAGAGGCTAATATTGAGGCCCTGGAGAGGCTAATATTGAGGCCCTGGAGAGGCTAATATTGAGGCCCTGGAGAGGCTAATATTGAGGCCCTGGAGAGGCTAATATTGGTGGCTGACTTCTAGTTGGTGGCCCACTTCTAGTTCACTAGGGCAGTGAAAAAGGGACTATAAAAACATGCAGAGAGAGGGGGGGGGGTTGCAGGCTTGTTGCAGCTACTATAAAAACCACTTACTGGTCTCCTGAACTCGCGCCACAAACCCCATCAGGGGTAACTGGGGTGTGATCTGCATGGAGGGGGGAGGGGGCGCTAGAGGACCACCGCACGGAATGCACAGAGAGAGAGAAAGAGAGAGAGAGAGAGAGAGTGAGAGAGATGCCACAGAGCATATAACTGGTATAAAATGGAAGCCAATACGAACCGACACTTGGAAAGAACAAAAGATCAATTGTCCCGACCTCTCAGGGAAGACAGGAGTATATATATATATATATATAAATAAGAGAGAGAGAGAGAGAGAGAGAGAGAGAGAGAGAGATTGTGATGTTTAGTGACGACAGTTAAATAGATGAGACTAATCAGATTACAGAGACGGCTTTTAATCAAAGCTGCTGCAGACCACGGGGGGGGGGGGGGTGGTGCAGGGGATCTGATGCTACTGCTGAAGTCTAAAAGACCAGCGACAGACACACTGCTGCTCTGGAGACCAGCGACAGACACACTGCTGCTCTGGAGACCAGCGACAGACACACTGCTGCTCTGGAGACCAGCGACAGACACACTGCTGCTTTTCATTCTAGTCCCGTCTGTTCTGGGACCCAGTGGTTCCCAAACCTTTTCATGTCAAGGACCCCCATTTGAAAAGATATTCCAGGGACCAGTGATTCTCAACCCGTTTAATTTCAAGTTTGACGTGCAAATTAGTCTACAGACCCCCATATAATGGCATTTCTATCTCTGGGATCCCAATTTATGTTGTAAAATCAATGTTAATTTCTGTGTTAAGTGTACTGTTCCATTTGTACACTCAGTTACAGTCCCATAAGGGTCAATTTGGTTCCAAACTATCATTTAGCTGGGGACCCCCTGGAACTCCCTGAAGGACCCCTGGGGGTCCCCGGACCCCACTCTGGGAACCACTGGCGTAGGCTACCTGAGAATTTAGTGAAAAGCCTGCATTCGTCTCTGGGCGGAGTCGAGAAAGAGAAGTGGAGCAAATTGTGATTCTAATTGAGCTACAAAAAAATAGTGGAAGTGGAATGGGGAGAATGTGCAGTGGAATGGGGAGAATGTACAGTGGAATGGGGAGAATGTACAGTGGAATGGGGAGAATGTACAGTGGAATGGGGAGAATGTACAGTGGAATGGGGAGAATGTACAGTGGAATGGAGAGAATGTACAGTGGAATGGGGAGAATGTACAGTGGAACGGGGAGAATGTACAGTGGAACGGGGAGAATGTACAGTGGAATGGGGAGAATGTACAGTGGAATGGGGAGAATGTGCAGTGGAATGGGGAGAATGTACAGTGGAATGGGGAGAATGTACAGTGGAACGGGGAGAATGTACAGTGGAATGGGGAGAATGTACAGTGGAACGGGGAGAATGTACAGTGGAATGGGGAGAATGTACAGTGGAATGGGGAGAATGTACAGTGGAATGGGGAGAATGTACAGTGGAACGGGGAGAATGTACAGTGGAATGGGGAGAATGTACAGTGGAATGGGGAGAATGCACAGTGGAATGGGGAGAATGTACAGTGGAATGGAGAGAATGTACAGTGGAATGGGGAGAATGTACAGTGGAATGGGGAGAATGCACAGTGGAATGGGGAGAATGTACAGTGGAATGGGGAGAATGTACAGTGGAATGGGGAGAATGTACAGTGGAATGGGGAGAATGTACAGTGGAATGGGGAGAATGTACAGTGGAATGGGGAGAATGCACAGTGGAATGGGGAGAATGTACAGTGGAATGGAGAGAATGTATATATATATATATCCTATGCTTTTTATGGCATAGGCAGCTCCCGGCAGAATACACCGGGAGAATCTAGGCGCAGCTACTGGACACGAGACTAATTAATTAGAGCGACAGAGAGAGAGAGAGAGAGGAGTGTGTGTGTGTGTGTGTGTGTGTGTGTGTCAATTTAACAAAGGTGCAGACGATCAGAAATCAGCAGAGAGAGACCAGAGAAATTATCTTTTCATTGCTTCATTCATCAGCGACCTTCTGAGTGTGCACTCTGAAACTGGGAGGTTGGGGGTTCGATCCCCGGCCGGGTCATACCAAAGACTGTAAAAATGACTCCCCGATTGGGGGGTCAAATCAACTAATGATTCCCGAGCGCGGCAGACCGCTGCGGCTCACCACTCCAAGAGATGGGTCAAATGCGGAGAACAAATTTCACTGCAGCAACGTGTGTGACTAATCGTACGACTTTGACAGCTCTGTGGTGCCATTGAGATACTGTTAATACCAGATTGCCAGCCTTGCCTCTATACCCAGGTGTGAGCAGCGTTATCGTACCTTGGTTCTGGTTGAAGTGTGGCCCTCCGTTGAGCTGGTTGCTCTGGATGTTGGGCTGCCCCGTGACGGACGAGGGGCGGCGGTAGGGCAGCGAGCCCCCTACAGTAGGGTTCTGGGACTGCTGCTGCTGCGCCGGCCGGTTCATGCTGTAGAACTGTGGAGCACCTGTGTGGGGGTGGAGTTTGGCAAACCACCGGGGGGCGCCAGAGTGCAAAATTAACAAAGGGTAAAGGATAATAAAATCTCAAGACTTGAAAATGTAATGTTTTAGGGCCAACTAGGCTGAAGAAAACGTGACATTTCTGAGACCATTCATGTTTCTGGAAGATGCTTCTAAACTTGCATTCTATTGCCAGTTTGATCACTTCAAATACCCCTTTATCTTAAAATAACTAATAGGTTGAGAGCTTGTGGATTACCTATTTTCGGTGCGCAGCCGATTCATACTCCTATTTTACCGCTGTAGTGCCGAAATGATTTTGGCTCGTCAGAAATCTTTCAGTAGCACCGAAGAGCCGACTTTAGGACGGCTCTAATCGGGGACTTATTTTAGTTATAGTGGGTTATAGGAGGCAATAATGATTGCATGTATTAGTTAAGGTATTAGCCTAGGCATTTTTATATATATATATAACTTTTCAGGAATAGAAAGCCTGCAGTTTCTATTAGCTTGGACTCCCCATCGATGATGTCACTGGTGGTTGGTTTTCTGAACTGTCCACAGTTAAAGTCCTCCGATGAGACACAAGAGTAGAAAACAATTGTGTAACTTTATCATGAACATTAAAGAGGACCAATTGAACGAAGATAGGTTTAAAAGTGGTCTTTTTAAGGCATATTATAAGGCTCATTACTAGCCACTGCCAGGGATCCCAGAACCACTGTCATAAAGAATACCTTAGGTGAAGTCTGGCTCTAAATCGGTAGTGAAAAATGGTTTTGGAAATACTCTTACTTAAAAGCAAAGGTTGTGATTAATGACAAAGCTTTTAGTATTCATGAACAAACATTTATACCATTAAATGTTACTCAACAATCCATGTAGCATTGTGCCAGCGATACGTGTTGACCGGCCGTCCGGTCAGGTAATAAAGCGTGAAGTCATTGGTCTCAGCTTTTTAGTGCTCAGACAGTTACTGCGTTTGGTTTTATAGGGCAGCACAGACCTAGCCGTCACAGTCAATGCCCTGTGGAGAGGAAATATCGTCACCGCTTGTCTTGTGTAAGGTTCCGTTTGGCTTCATTTTACACTCTCAAGAAAGAGTCAAATAAATTATTGTTAAAACATCTGAATTACTTAATTCACAAGTCTACACAATTAGAGAGGCTAAATCTCATCAGCGGTCCGTCAAAAATGCGTATTAATAATGGTCCTTGATATGAAAAAGGCTGAAAAAGCACTGCTTTAGAGAATTGAGCATCCAGTCACATCCAGTCCCAGCGAGTCTAGTCCTCTCTAATGCAGCTGACCCAGATGACTGATCCTTCTCTGTTCCAACAGAGCAGGGGAAATGAATTCGCTCGCCGTCATGAGGCTAAATTAGTCCCCGATGGCTAAACGAAATGACACCCGGGCATTATTCCTCATGGTTCCCCCCCCCCAGGAGCTAAACGAAATGACACCCGGGCATTATTCCTCATGGTTCCCCCCAGGAGCTAAACAAAATGACCCCCGAGCATTATTCCTCATGGTTCCCCCCAAAGAGCTAAACGAAATGACACCCGGGCATTATTCCTCATGGTTCCCCCCAGGATCTGAGAAGAAGAGCCACCACTGGGCTTGGGAGTAGTAACACCATTACACCCTCCGTTGTTTAACCCATTCTGACCTGAGATCAGATTTTAAAAAATGTCAGTCGTTCTTCGATTTTTCAAAAAATAGCAGACCTACAAGCTCGTATCGCGCCACTCGGTGGCGCGATATGAGCTTGTAGATCTGCTATTTTTCAATAGCTAAAGCATAACATGATGCCAACACCAAAATGGGTGCCCGTTCAGAATGGGTTAAAAGCTGACTTTGATGTTCATTTGGTTACATCTGTGTAAACTCTCTCGAGTTACAAATTGATAACTCAAACACTTGAGGATTTTACTGATTTTAACACTGAGGATTGTGCCGTGTACTAACTATCACAAGAAATAAATAAAAATTGAACACTTTTTTTCTTTTTTTACATACAACATAAAAGACAGTGGTTCTCAAAGTGGGGTCCCCTTGGGTAGCTTTAGGGGTTCTAAATGAACCCTTAACCCATTCTGACCTGAGATCAGATTCATACGAGGTTTCCGCCGGACACACACTGGTCTGATGAACCCATTCTGACCTGAGATCAGATTCTAAAAATGTCAGTCGCTCTTCGATTTTTCAAAAATAGCAGACCTACAAGCTCGTATCGCGCCACTCTGTGGCGCGATATGAGCTTGTAGATCTGCTATTTTTAAATAGCTAAAGCATAACATGATGCCGACACCAAAATGGGTGCCCGGTCAGAATGGGTTAAGGCCGATTCATAGTCTGGACTCTGGATCGTCGGTGGTGAGGTGACCACCGGAGCTGTAATAACGTGGAGCGGTGGCGAGTAAAAACAGAGAGAAGGGCTGGTGGCGGTGGTTTGCTCTTCACCGCGGCTCAGGCATTATGTGGGAAAATATGCTAAATAATAGAAAATGTTATCATGTATTAATTGACTTGTATTGATCCTATAAACAATTTAATATAGGTCTAGTTTTTCCCACCAATTTTGGAGCTCTGGCTCATGGACTAAGAACCAAAAAGAACTGAACCGGTTCCCATTGGGAACCAACCAGTGGAAAGGGGGTCTATGAGTTACTTATGGGGGTCCTTGAATTAAAAAATAAAGAAATACATACAAAACCACTGAAATAAAACAATGAAGTGACACGCACAAACAAATACCTTTATACGATAATTAATTAATAATAAAAACAAACGTTTGCGACCAGACAGGATCATGCGACAGATAAGATAACATGGACACACAGGTACAGGGAGGCTGGGGTTCGGATGGGGCGTTGCCAAATGAGGATAAATGGGTGGTGGTCAGTGTTGCCAGATTGTGTGAGAGAAACAAGCCACCGGGTCTATGAAAACAAGCACCAAAAGAAGCGAGGACTTCGGCCTTTAAACATGTACATACATGGGTTAGTAGAGTGAGGGCATCTTTAGTGATGTGATTATGTATGGGGTCTGCCAAGGATGCAATTTTGGCAACATCAAAGTGCCCATAATAACAAAAAAGAACGCCCTGGAGGCGGAGTAGTTTCTGTGGCTTTTATGCAGCCTCTAGATTGGGACGAATGTTTACTCGCTTCTTCTTCAAAGCGTAACAACAATGACATATGAAATGACTGAGATAAGACTGCCGTCGGGGGCCCCGTGGCTCAGCGGTCCAGGCACCTTGGCCGGTAGTCCAAGGAGTCTGGCAGTGTGCCGCGGGTTCAACTCCCGATCCCGACGGCCTTTGCTGCATGTCACCAACCAACCCCCCCCCCCCCTCTCTACATTTTCTGTCAGCCTTACTGTCTGTCCCTGTATAAAAATAAATTAAGGCAAAAAACACATACATACATACCAGAAGTTAATGCAGATTTTAAGGACCCACGTTTAGGCCAGTGCAACAGAGCCTTCTTTTGCCTTTTTTTAAACCCTACCCATTTTAACCAAATACACACATACATACATACATACATACATACATACATACATACATACATACAAAAGACTGCAGTCTAGTTATCATAAACGATCAACTCTAGCTATGATTTATGGGAGTCAGTCAACACTCAACACAGCTGCGATGTTTCTTTGACCATTACTGGCCCAATTCCTGAAGGTAGACAAATAAACAAACCAATGACCACCAATACCGGTTCTTTCTTCAGCATGTATGTAAAGTATACCGACATCTGTTTATGACTCCCTTAGATGGGATGGGGGGGGGGTAACCAGACCAGTAACTCTGGTATAGGCCCCCGTCCGGCCCGGCCTCGAGTAAAAACCTGTCGACATCGACACCCGAAAGCGGGGTCTCCTTTCTCGATCCAACCGATTCCCCACATTAACTGTAACATAATACTACTATCATGATATACTACTACATGAACTGTGTAACATAATACTACTATGGCATACTGTACTGTATAGTATCTGAAGCTCGCAACGTGCTGGGGGGGGGGGGGGGGCTTAGTTGTCCATCAGTCCATTTTTCGCTAACAGATTTGGCGCAGATGTTAACGACCGGGATTCGAACTCGGGTCTCCGGCGTTGAAAGCACCAATATCTTAAACCATTAGACCAAAGGGATATCCCTCTGGGCCAGGGAGACATTAGACTCTGACATTTGAAAGGCTGAGGCTCTGAGTCTGAGCCACTCTGCTACATAGATTGAAAAAAATCACACCAGTGTGAACCAAGTGGTGCAACTCCCGTCTATTGGTTCTCTGTATCGTTCCAATTTGTATCGTTCCAATTTCTTCTGTATCGTTCCAATTTCTTCTCTGTATCGTTTGCGTCCAGCAGGTGGCAGCCATGTCACATACTTCTCTCGTTCCAATTTCACCATGCGCACACCACTCGTGCTCATGATACATGATACATGCGGACATTGCTGGATGTAGAAGTGGTTGCACCACTTAAAAACGATCGCACCAAGCATAGACTCCTGAGGGACCCCTCATCAATGAAGCATATGATTTAAGTGGTCATGGAAAGGAGTTAGGGTTGGTTATAGAGGGGGGGGGGGATGGTGCATGCGGGGGGGGGGGGGGGCAGGTGAAAACACTCACCTTGTGTGGGCGTGCCGAAAGCAGCAGGGGGGCCCGAGCTAGCGGGAGGAGGAGGAGGAGGAGCCACTGTGGCGGCGGGGGGGAGCTGGGGAGGGGGAGGGGGGAGTGGGGGGACCTCTAGGGGGGTGCTGGGGGCCTGCGGGGGGCCGTCTAGGGCGGTGGTGGGGGCACCGGGGGTGGTGGCGGCGGAGGGTGGCTTAGCATTGTTGTTGGAGGGAGCGGGGAGGGCTGTACCCGCGGGACGTCCGGACGCAGAGGAGGGGTTACGGGATGGAAGGAAGGAAGGAAGGAAGGAAAGGAAGGGAAGGAAGGAAAGAAGGTAGGAAGGAAGGAAGGAAAGAAGGTAGGAAGGAAGTGAGGGAGGTAAAGACAGGATTAACGTTAGGGAGGAAAGACTCCAGCAGGAAGTGATTAGTCACACACAGTGCTGCTCAACCCGCCCGGACCCCCTGCTTAACCCATTCTGGGCGGGAACCCCACGGTGTTTTTAGCCTTATGTTATACTTTAGCTATAGCAGATCTACAAGCAGATCTACAAGCTCATAGCGCAGAGTGCCGCGCTACGAGCTTGTAGATCTGCTATTTTTGAAAAATCGTGAAAATGTGCCTCAAATCTTTGAATATATATTCTTTCAGAGCCAACATTTTTAACTCAAGTCTTTGCTACTGGAGAGGTCCCTGGAACTACAGTCTTTGCTACTGGAACTACATATTTCCAGATGGGGGTCTGCGGCCAATTACTGTAGGTAATATTGCATCGTTCGTTCCAAAGAAAGTGACGTGGCCTGATGATGTCAGCTGAGTATTAATTAACCACTTATTTATTCACCTGTGATAATCTTGTTCATTATATGTTCTCTTCATATTTCAGTGAACGAATTTCCTTCATTTTTTTAGACTAGTCGTGTACAAAATTAAATAATAATTTACAAAATAAATTTGTAAACGTTTCAAAATAATACCGACAAGGGGCATGCAACGGGTTCCTATTAACGACAAGTCAAAACGGGTTCAGAGCTGAGAAAGGTCTCCTGAGGAGGCGCGTCTGAAGCCTGTCCTCCACGGGGTATCTGGACACAAAAACTAATCCACTGACATTTTTAGCTTGGAATTTTGCTAAGTGGCCCCTGAGCCATAGCTATTAGCTGCCATCCCAAAAGTGGCCACACCATGGGGCCCAATGCTAGACGTATTTGTAATACATGTCCCAAAAACTAGCGGATGTTGACATCAGTTTGAACACCTAGCGGATGTTGAAAGTCGGCCTAGGTCACCGTAGTGCATCGATTGCAAAGGTAAATTAATCTGGGTTTCTCGGGCCCGGCGGCGGAACCAGTTGAGTTGAGTAGCCCTGCGCTATACATTCTACACGGGAGAGAACAGTCACACACACACACACACACACAGCGACAATAGACGGGGGGGGTGGCGGTGGCGCTGGTTTACCTGGGAAGGCGTTGGGCGGAGCCGGGGTGGGCACGGCGATGGGCAGGCCCACGCTGCCACTGCCGCTGTTCTCTCTGCTGCTGCTGCGACTGCTGCTGGGGTGGCTGCCTCCGCTGGAGCCGCTGCTGGGGGCGGGCACGCACACACACACCACACACACACGTACGTCACACCACACACACGCAGTCGTACGTCACACCACACACAGGCAGTCGCACGCACACACATACGTCACACCACACACACGTACGTCACACCACACACGCACGCAGTCGCACGCACACACATGCGTCACACCACACACACACATACGTCACACCCCACACACACACGTACGTCACATCACACGCACGCAGTCGCACGCACACACACACGTACATCACACACACACACACACACACACACACGTCAGACCACACCCATGCATGCGCTCCCCCTACACCCCTAGTTCCAAAACACTGGGTCAGGGATCCATTTGTGGGTCGCGGACACATCGTTTTCTGGGTCCTTTTGGTTTTTAATTACCAGTATTATTATTATTATTATTATTGTAACGATTTCTTTCTTCCAGTAACTTTATGAAGAAATGAAATCATAATCTAGGAAATGTCATGACCGCGCTGTGAGCTTGTAGATCTGCTATTTTCACTAGTTTGGGTCTCTTTTAGGAACGACTTTTTGGGGGGTAACAAAATGTACTACATGTTGTCTCAGTAAGGGCCTGAGCACACCTAAGATTCCATGCAGACTTTTGCATCATTTCCAGGTTTTTAGACAGCTGGTGGAGCTGGGGCAAGCTTTTCAGCAATCAGCCGTGTGGGTGGGTGGGTGGAGCTTCATTTCCATCCACCAGCTGTCTAAAAACCTGGAAATGACGCAAAAGACAGCTAGCTTCCTTTTGGCCGCGCATGGAAGTTCAAGCGTGCCCAGGCAGTAAGACAGCCCTCCCCCTATCCACAAGGAGCAGTGCACCAAAGCATTATGGGAATTGTAGTACAGGAAGTAAGTGAGCCCAGTGTCCACGGCATCAGAGACACTGGGCTCACTGCTAAAATCTAAAATATCTAAAACCACAAATTACGCACATAAAGACCCCCAGGAAAGTGTTCTAAACTTTCTAAATGTCATTAACATATATATTTTAAGGCATGTTTATATTTTTAGCCAGGAATTATTGTGAAAGTCCTATCATTAGCCTGCTAGATTACAAATGCCCAAAATGGCACCCTCAAGATCACTACATGGGTTCACAAACATGAGGCGTTATTATTATTATTATGCCTTTGAAATTACTATAATGTACAGCAATAAAAAGAGACGGACACCTCACATGGACATAAGACAGTGAGCTCCAACAGTTTGACACATTAGTGACATAACAAAAGACATGAAGATGTATATAAAAATGATAGAAAATAATACCACATCAAGAGCTGCTGAGACACACGCATAACAGTAGCAGACTTTTGAACGGACAAGAGGAGAAGGAACAGGTGGAGATGATGAGGATGAAGATGATTGGTGGAAGAAGAAGAAAAAAAAAAAGAAACGACAGCATGCTGAAGAGTGTCGCAAGAAGAAGAAGAAAAAAAGAAAGAAGATCAATCTTATCTTGGTTCTGGGCCCTGGGGAGCCCCTTAAACAAATTCATGGGTCTTTGGTTCGTTTGGTTCGTCCCTTCCAAAAAAAAGGTGGGGGCAGGTGGGCGTTGATGACGAAACGCACGCTAGTTCACACGCATCTCCAAAAGACAGAAAACAGTGCATCCTTTGCGAGTCTGGGAATCTAAGAATATCTTCTCAAGTTCGAGGGCATGTTAAGATAGCTCAGTTAGTAAGAGTGGTAGTACACCTTTGAACCTTAAGGTTCTGGGTTCGATTCTGGGCACTGCCAACTCAGCATAATGAAGAGCACAGCTTAGAATACGTCATAGATAGATCCACCGTAGATAGATCCACCGTAGATAGATCCACCATAGATAGATCCACCATAGATAGATCCACCATAGATAGATCCACCATAGATAGATCCACCATAGCGATCCATCTCCCAGGGTCTAGCTAGCACGTTGCAAAAGGGACAGCCTGATACGGACAATAAGCTAACCGACTTAACTACTTTGAGAGGGGAATGTTTTGACCACACCTCATCTTGAGAGCCACGTGGCGGCATGGATTATGCATCTGGTCATTCTAATGGGGGGCATGTTTGTTGTTCTAAGGAGGATAAAATGCTTTGGCTCAGCCAGGAGGACACCATCCCATCAGCCAGGAGGACACCATCCCATCAGCCAGGAGGACACAATCCCACAACTAAGCATACTTCTAGTTTCAAGGGCCTTAGCGAGAGACGATGACATAATTATTTTTTTACTTGCCAGTCCTCCAACATGGTGGCACGTTCCTCATCATAGCCCCCTTTATTTAAACTACTCTCCAAACATTCCATGACGAGAAAAAGAAAAAGGGGTTCCGCCTTCTGAGCTGCGCTTCCTTCCGGGGACAATGAAAGAAAAGGTTTAGTTCAGCCGGTGTGAAGGAGTGAGTCATCGTACAGCATAGAGGAGGAACAAGGGAGGTAATAGTCCGGCAGTCGGGCTTGTGGGGTCTGAAATTATAATATTGTCTATATACAGACCTCATCACATTTGTCATGACGTCTATGGCCGTTTTTTAGCCCAAGGAGTGTTTTTTGTGCAAAAATGCTTGGAATGGATTCAGAATCATGACCCCCCCCCCCCAGTTCGACACGTCACATCATCACATGCTACTTAAAGGTATATTCAGTGATTTCACTTAATTCAAATATCACTTATTTTTTTGTTTTGTTGTGATAATCCTCCCTACTATAGAGTGTGCTGGCCATATAAGGAGTTCCTCCCTGTACCCAGTTAACCCCTGGGGGTCAAAAAACCTTAGGTTTCGTTTTTGACTCTCTATCCTGATTGGACGAAAGGCTGTGTCCCAGCCAAAAACGAAACCTAAGGTTTTTTGAGTGAAATCACTGAATATACCTTTAAAGCATAAGGAAAGTTTGACATTTTTGCCTGCCATAGGATGTTAATGGTAGGGTCACAAGAAACCCCTATAAAAGAAATTGTCCAATAGTGACAGCCGGTCAGCAAGTGGATTCACGAATGTAAAGACAATATTTTAGGCCAATATAAAAAAATGACTACATACCAAATTACCCACTTTAAACAAAAGAAGCCCGTCGGCTGCCGGACTACAAGAAGGAAGAGGGGACAGGACAGGAAAAGGTGGGCGTGTTTCAGAAGGTATAGTAGAGAGAGAGATGCATGCTGGGTAGTGAAGTTTCTGTTTAGTTCTTGTAGTTTAGTTTTCTTGGAGGGAGGGAGGGGGGGGGGGGGGGGGGGGGGGGAGGGGAGGGGCGGGGGTACCTGTACGTGCGGTTCCTCTGATTAACGGACGCGGTGCGTGCAGGGCTCTGCTGGAGGGGGGGCGCCACGTTGCGCGTCGGACTTGAGACGTAGTCATTAGGGACAACGGGCGGGCGCACTGGCTCGAGGGTCCGATATGGGGAGTGGCGCCTGTGAGAGGGGGGGGGGGGGGGGTGGAGGGGGTGTGGGTTCAGGACGGGGGAGGGGGGGGGAGTGGGGACGGGACATATCCACAGAGGAGAGGTGTGGAGGACGGGTGGGGGGGGGGGGGGGAGAGCGAGAAACAAACAGGTTGCAAACTTAAAAACGGAACGACACGTGACCGACACGGTGGGGGGGGGGCACATAGGGTCGTTATGGGAGCGGGGGGGAGGGCAGGGGGGGTGGTGGTGGGGCGGAGCCACAGGTGTTTGGGGGGCTGAACCTGCTGGTTGAATGCTGCACATCTTAACATTTTCTGTTTTACCTTCGTTTATCTGCAAAAAAAATAATAATTCCGTCTTTTGTTGGAGACCTCACAGACTCCGCAAGAGACACAAAAACGTTGTCGCGTACAAATCACTAGCAGAATTGTTCCGTGGTGTCTAGTTGCTAACGTTAGTGATTATTATAAATCAGGCATTTATTTTATCCAATAGGAGAAAAATATATATACAAGGTTCAAGTGGTTAAAAGCATGACTTTACATGTTTATACTATTATTATGAAAAGACTTGAAAAGAAAACTGAGAATGTTTACCTGCTGGGAGACCGATTAAGGATTAAATTATCATGCAAGGTTCCAAATCATTAACATTATGGGATGATGACCCAACGTTGCTATGGAAACCATGGGGCAGCCAGGCGAGGGACACAAGATAAATAAAACATGGACAAACTGGGGAGGAGAAGCTTCAAAGAATTATGAACTGCATACAAACAACAACAAACAACAACAAAACAAAGAAAAAGATGCCTGCCCGAAACTTTGGGCTTGCGGCACACGGTGAGTTATGGAAGGTCTGAGCTGGACGACCAACATGCATCTAGTAGGTACACACGCACGCACACACACACACACACACACACACACACACACACACACACTCTGACACGCACGGACGCTTCTGAAGGTCATCATGAACTTCACACGCCCACTTAGGTCCCAGGAGTGACACAGAACACACGTGTTATGGGCTGGACGCACACACACACACACACACACACACACACACACACAGAACACACAGTGGGATAAGAGACAGCTAGGACAATAAACAACAGTGAACTATTCCTCACTGATGAGCTCTTTGCAGAGTGCAGAGAATGGCCAACGTTCCATTCTGTGTGTTCTACAACATACATCTTTTAGACCCAAGGGTTCCCAAACTTTTCCATGTCAATGACCCCCAAATTGACTCTTATTAGCCTGCGAACACCCCATGCGAACATATGCCAGGGACCCCCAATAAGATTTGTACAGCTCTAGCAGTGATTGATATATTGAATACATTCTTTCAGAGCAAACGTTTTTATTTTTAAACTAAAATCTTTGCTTCTTGCGTCCCTGGAAGGAACAACACATTTTCAGATGGGGGGGGGGGGGGGGGGGGGGTCGGCGGACAATTACATTTTCCAAAATTACTTTTGGGGGTCCTTGACATGAAAACGTTTGAGAAGGACGTTTTTCAGAAAACCGTCAGGATTAATGAAGGCATTTGTAGGTCTAAATCCGTCAGAGATCAACAGCTCTAAACTGCACAGCGTCTCTTGCTTGGTTGGCAATCTCCACCACGCTGATTACTGCTATCAAAAAAAGGTCACAGCAAATTCCACGTCCTTTGTGATAACAGTCGTCCTGTGCCCTGGCATTAGATAAAAGTCCAGCGAAAGGTCGGGCGAATGGGGAGAGTAGACTCAACAGCGTGGCAAGTTAACCCATTTTGACCCGAGATCAGATTAAAAAAATGTCTTCTACATCCTGACAGGTTTCTGAAAAAGCTATGTTTCTATTTCAGTCGTTCTTCGATTTAAAGAAAATAGCAGATCTACAAGCTCATAGAGCTTGTAGTCGTAGATCTGCTATTTTTCAATAATGCGAACACCAAAAGGGGTTCATGCCCAAAATGGGTTAACCCTAGTGGCATTTTGAGTGACTCCCTGCTCGTCACTTACAACACAAAATAAAAGTCATCCCGGCCGTTTCACAAAGAAATCAACTGACTGCGAGAAAGCGCTAATGTTACCGCCAGCGGATTTGTTACATTTCCGCTAGCAACAGACTGTATTAAAATATGAGTGACTGACTTTCGTAAACGATACAAAGACACCTCCCCGAGACAGTCACCCCATTTTTGGACCACGATTCTAAGATGACCCAATGTCATTCTCCAATATCCATAAGAGGAAAAACTTCCGCAAACCAGGGAATGAACGAGACATCAGGACTTCGGCGCTCTACAGACCCAGATGAAAGGACAATGCCACATCACAGACGTGGCATTTTACTGTATCTACTGTACAGAACAGAGAACAGTGCTAAAAGGCAGCAGAGCAAGCATCATCAATGTGGAATCCTGACCCAGTCTTCCTCGCTGCGTTTGGATCAAGTAACGTCGATCAATGCAGCGAAGAAATAAAAAAAATAAAAAATATAAACATTCACACGCACCAGTTAATTCCACCGCTGTGATCAAAATACAGAATATTTAATTCATTAACCAATTGAATTCCAGCATTCCTGTTCCAGGGGCAACAATGGCCAAAGAACAACAGCATCTATGATGTGAGCTTGTAGATCAGCTAAGAGATGTGGTGTACACAGCAAAACAAAGAACGACGGTCCAAGTACGGTTGCAATCGCCTCGAGTCCGTTTCACTAAGACTAGAGGCTTTAAGCGCCTGAAAGTAAACGGCTGTGATCAAAATGCAGAGCATCATTTTAAACAGCCGCGATACAGTTGTGATCAAACGCATCGTCACGGCATCGATAAACAGCCCCGAAGACACCGTCTAAATAAACAAAAAGCCGGAGCCAATGAATGATGACACCCAGAGAAACCCACTGCTTGCCGCCACGGCCTCAAAGCCACAAACATACACTTGTAGAATTATTCCGACCTATCTCAATATTCCGACCTCGCATAATTCCGAACCAACACAATCCCAAACCCTTACCGCCGTCTTAAGCGGCCACGTAGGTCGCTATAACCCTAACCCCAGTCTTAAGCGGCCACGTAGGTCGCTATAACCCCAACCTCTGTCTTAACCGGCCACGTAGGTCGCTATAACCCTAACCTCAGTCTTAACCGTCCACATAGGTCGTTATAACCCTAACCTCAGTGTTAACCGTCCACATAGGTCGTTATAACCCTAACCTCAGTCTTAACCGGCCACATAGGTCGTTATAACCCTAACCTCAGTCTTAACCGGCCACATAGGTCGTTATAACCCTAACCTCAGTCTTAACCGTCCACATAGGTCGTTATAACCCTAACCTCAGTCTTAACCGGCCACATAGGTCGTTATAACCCTAACCTCAGTCTTAACCGGCCACGTAGGTCGCTATAACCCTAACCTCAGTCTTAACCGTCCACATAGGTCGTTATAACCCTAACCTCAGTCTTAACCGGCCACGACGGTCGGACTAACAGGAGGTCGGACTTATGGACAGTCCCCATGAAGCTCCTGTGTGGTTCACAGTGCCAGAATGCGGGAGGTTTGGGGGTTGGTCCCCACCGGTCGGTCGTACGTACCCTAGGGTCCCCTTCCCTGTCATGGGGGGGCTGGGGGGCTTCTGTGTGGGGGGGTTGGTTCGAGGCAGGCCACCAGCGCCGGCCTTCATGTTCTGGGCACTTGCCTGTAAGGAGGAGGAGGAGGAGGAAGAGGAGGAAAGGGAGGAAAGCGAAGGATAAGAACAAGGACAGCATGGGTGAAGATATTACTGCAACGAGAAGAACGTGGAGTGAGAGAGAAAAATGTAATGCGTCAAGATACCTGGTTTTTTAAACGAGATAAAGCTCGGGTTAAACTTAGCCACGTACGCGCACCAAAAACAGACCATCTACAGGGTCACAACACGCAGCGTATTGCGAGCTCGTAGATAGGCTATTTTTGGCGCTCGACCGAGCATAATAATTTGGCATCAGAAGCAAACAAGGTTCTTATCACAGCAGTCAAGAGATCTTTTTTTTAATTTTTATTCTGCAACCACAACAGTTCTCCACACAGCATCAAAACCAAAAGAAACACGAGAACCTCATAGCAACACACAGGAGATACTTACCTTAAACCTTAGCAACCACTGAGGTTTGTTTTTATTTGTAAATTAGGCAAGCGGAAAGGAAAGAGAGAGAAAAGAGAGGGAATCAGAGGATTAGTGAGTGAACAGGCAGGAAAAACAAATTGCACATGAAAATGTGATCAAATGTGTCAAATGTGTCTGGCACGTCTGACTAGGAGATTGAAGGCACGTCTGACTAGGACATTGATGTTTCTATGTCAGTCGTTCTTCGATATTTCAAAAATAGCAGACCTACAAGCTCGTAGCGCGCCACTCGGTGGCGCACTATGAGCTTGTAGATCTGGTATTTTTCAAAAGCTAAAGCATAACATAATCCAACACCAAAAGGGGTTCCCGCACCAAAATGGGTTAAACTTGTTTTGTAAAAATAACCTAGTTATTCCAAATCAGGTAGGGGAAAAACTTTAGTTTGGAGGCCATAATATCCCCATTTAAAAAAAATATTTTTCGTTTTCTTTTAGATTTTATGACCTCAATTACACACAAATAACCTGAACTTTGAACATTCAGTAGATATTCTTTTTTTCTGGGGTTTGGAAGCCTTTTGAGCGGCAATAAAAAACATGCAAAAATCAGCGAAAACCCCAGACCACAGAGAATCTACTGCAATTGAGCTCAGAAAGAAATTAAGAAAAATTACAAAAACTTATTTTTATGTCACAAATGGACAGGAACCTTGAAAAAACACTGAATTCTAAATGTTACAATCAGTGGTTAGAGCAGCATACAGACATCAGGCATGGATTTAATTAAAGCACAATTAAACTTAGCTAGAGTTGTATAGTTTAGTTAGTTACCTTACCATGATTTAAGACCAAACATTGGCAAGGTATCTTTAAAACACTTCTGTAGATAAATGTATAATCCAAAACATTCTCCCATTAATTTACATAAGCATGGCAAAACAGGTGTCAAAGTCACACTTTTGAACACGCAAACTAGGATGAACAAAACGGATTCTGCCAAATGTACAACATTACAAAACTCTAACAGGATTGTTTCTCACACGCTGCGTGACAAACACATTGAGTCACGTAAACATACGTACCGTCTATTCGTCCTAACTCATTTCTATACGTTTAGTGAACTAGTGCAATGGTTCCCACACCTTTTAGCCCAGGACCCAAAACAGAAATGAGATATTCACCCAGGACCAAACTAGGGAAAATAGCAGATCTACAAGCTTTTGTAGATCTGCCATTTTTCACTACCCGTTTTCTTCAAATTTATGGAATTTCTTAGATTTGTCTTTTATGAAATCATGAAGTTACTGGGAAAAAAATCTTTGAATTTTGGTTTAATTCATGAAAAGTTGCGCTTTTTTTGGGAATGTTTTTTTTTTTTTTAAATAATTACAAACTAAATGTAGGAAACAAAAACTAACGGGACCCATTATTAGCAATGTGTCGGTGACCCACAAATGGGTCCCGACCCACTGTTTGGGAAACAAGTGAACGAGCGCGACACCTCATTTTTCGCACCGTGAACCCGCACTGGAGGCGGAGCCTTACCTTTACGCCGTGGCCCATGTCGTCCAATAGGCTGTAGTCGATGGGCTTGCGGATGTAGCGCACGGGCCTCTCGGGATTGGCCGGGGCGATGATCTTGTGCGTGCGCGAGGTGTTCTTATTGGTGGTGAGGATGCCGATCTCCCGCCTGGCCACCTTCTCTTTGTGGATGTCCACCGTCTGTAGAGGAGGGGGGTGGCAGAGGAGGGTGATTTAACATGAGGGTTGGCAGAGGAGGGTGAGGGGTGGCAGAGGAGGGTGATTTAACATGAGGGTTGGCAGAGGAGGGTGATTTAACATGAGGGTTGGCAGAGGAGGGTGAGGGGTGGCAGAGGAGGGTGATTTAAGATGAGGGTTGGCAGAGGAGGGTGATTTAACATGAGGGTTGGCAGAGGAGGGTGAGGGGTGGCAGAGGAGGGTGATTTAACATGAGGGGTGGCAGAGGAGGGTGAGGGGTGGCAGAGGAGGGTGATTTAACATGAGGGGTGGCAGAGGAGGGTGAGGGGTGGCAGAGGAGGGTGATTTAACATGAGGGGTGGCAGAGGAGGGTGATTTAACATGAGGGGTGGCAGAGGAGGGTGATTTAACATGAGGGGTGGCAGAGGAGGGTGATTTAACATGAGGGGTGGCAGAGGAAGGTGAGGGGTGGCAGAGGAGGGTGATTTAACATGAGGGGTGGCAGAGGAGGGTGATTTAACATGAGGGGTGGCAGAGGAGGGTGATTTAACATGAGGGGTGGCAGAGGAGGGTGATTTAACATGAGGGGTGGCAGAGGAGGGTGATTTAACATGAGGGGTGGCAGAGGAGGGTGATTTAACATGAGGGGTGGCAGAGGAGGGTGATTTAACATGAGGGGTGGCAGAGGAGGGTGAGGGGTGGCAGAGGAGGGTGATTTAACATGAGGGGTGGCAGAGGAGGGTGATTTAACATGAGATCAGACCCGAGATCAGATTCTAAAAATGTCTTCTAAATCCTGACAGTTTTCTGAAAAAGCTGTGTGTCTATGTCAGTCGTTCTTCGATTTTTCAAAAATAGCAGACCTACAAGCTCGTAGCGCACCACCGTGGCGTGCTATGAGCTTGTAGATCTGCTATTTTTCAACACCAAAAGGGGTTCCTGCCCAAAATGGGTTAAGATGAGGGGTGGCAGAGGAGGGAGATTTACCATTTTATCATCATTTTTTTTAATACCTTGATTTTGCAACCCATTTGTTTCACCGCAGTGTCAATTATCTAACGCAGGGGTTTTCAACCTTTTTATACCAAGTACCAGCACAGAAGATATCTGACTCTCAAAGTACCACCATAATAATAACTGATCTCCAAGCACCACAATAATAACTGATGTTAAAACCTTCCCCCATCCTACTCAGCTACAGCAACAGGAGGGAAATGTAACTCATTCTTTGAATCGTTTTGTTTTGGTTTCATTCCTGAGCCAATGTTGCTGTGCTGCTCTGACGACACTCTGTCTAATCAGCACAACTGATACTATTTGTACGTGATTAATCTTAATTAATTAACGGCTGCAGGTGTGCTGCCTGTCATGCTCATTTTAGCACGGCTGGATAGCCTATTTCAAACCAATTGCTTGGTCAGAAGAACTAACTGTATTAATATAAATATGTCATTCCACTTTTGTCTTTTTTCTTCTTTTTTGGGAGACTCCTCTGAGTGCCACCAGAGGGGGCTCTAGTAACACTAGTGGTACTAGTACCAGTGGTTGGGAACCTCTGGTCTAACGTAATCCTGGGCGCTACACTCCCTCTGCCAACCTGGGGAGAGCAACGGACTGACCTCATGCTTCCTTCTATGCATGTCCAAGCCGCTTTTTTTCACCTGACAGGGGAGAGTTTCCCCGGTTGGACATAGCGTGTGGAAAGGAACACGTTATTCCAACCAGTTCCTTTTCCCCTCCGTCAGGCGCCCCGGCTGGCCAGGGGGAGGCAGTTTAGTGACCAGGATTACGGCATGTTTTTTTGTGAGGGTACCTACCCTATAGGGGACACAGGGAGAACATGCAAACTCCACACAGAAAGGCCCTTTTGCAAACCCCACCCAGGGTATGGGCACTGATGACACGGAGGGTCATTTTAACATTGTGCCTACATGGGATGTGGATAACGTGTCGTATATGGATATGTCCATATTATGACGGTATATAGTTTTTATTTTGATAGCATATTGTCCCCACCGATGCTAGGTTTACCTGTGTCGATTCTTTACCGTTTACTGTGGCACTACCAGTGATGTAAATAGGTTTTCAATGTAATGTCCCGGGATGCAGGGATGGTTCTTTTAGCCCGTTCTGACCTGAGATGAGATTCTAAAAATGTCTTCTACATCCTGACAGTTTTCTGAAAAAGCTGTGTTTCTATGTCAGTCGTTCTTCGATTTAAAAAAAATAGCAGACCTACAAGCTCGTAGCACGCCACTCGGTGGCGCGCTATGAGCTTGTAGATCTGCTATTTTTCAATAGCTAAAGCATGAAATAATGCACCAAAAGGGGTTCCCGCCCACTTCAACGACGTTAGGAGTCATATTTTGCCATTTTTACAGATTGCAGCATTTAACTCACATTTCATTTTATATGCTTATAATGTGGTTATATGCATGTAGAAAACAGAGGAAGAAATGATGATCCCGGAACTATAAACTGCGTTTTGGGATGCAAAATGCACCCCATTTTTAATCTCTGCACTGCACCGTCTCTCTGCGTTTGATGTATGCGTTTGCCTTGTCTGTTAATTGTATCATCATCATTAGTGTCATCGTTATAGGCATGAAAAATAATTCAAAATGTCAAAGAAAAAAAAGGAAAGGGAGTCCGAGAACAGCCGATGTAGCAGCTCACAGCGCGCCTCATCGCAGTGCGTTGAGAGATCATTATTTCCGTGTTGGTTCAGTGTCATCATGTGTAACGGATAATGCTCGACATATGGTGTACTGTACTGTACTGTATGCTCACAGGCCGCAGTCTTCTTCACCCCTTGTGGTTTTACAACCTGTTCACATTTGCCCATGTATTTCAGTTATCATATTGCACATACGCAAGAGGACACAGTCCAACATGAAAACTGTGGCCTGGGCCAGCCGAGCCGAGTCCAGGCTGGAAATCCAGCCTGGCAGCGTGTCGCGGGTTCGAGTCCCGATCCCGACGACCTTTGCTGCGTATCTCTCTCTCTCCCTCTCCCCCTTTCCTGTCAAACTACTGTAATCTATCAATAAAGGCAACAAACCCCAAAAAATATCTTTAAAAAAAAAGGGAAATTATAAATTGATATTGTGATGATATCGTGGGGTGAAGAAGACTTTTGGTGCTTTCAAAGTCATTTACATCTAGATTTTTGATAAATAAAAAATTGTCAGTAATGCCTACATAATAATTAAGTGGGTAAAGGCAAATAATATAATAGAACAGCTATGGCTTTACTCCAAATATGCAAAATTAAATACCACATTCACCAGATATCACCATGTCCAAACGTCCACACGATATCTATTCTCGTATATCGATAATGTTTCCAGCCCTATAGCACACAAACATCGTCTTCACCAGCACCTGTGTGTGTGTGTGTGTGTGTGTGTGTGTGTGTGTGTGTGTGTGTGTGTGTGTGTGTGTGTGTGTAGAAAGATGGACAATGCAGCCAAAAGTTCAAAACAACAACTAATTCTGACTTCATATGCCCTCACAGCAAATAAACCACGTGGCGCTCGCATTGGACTTTACAGTCACCTGAAAACTCACCAGTAGAAGAAGTAGAAGTCGCCATACGATACGATGGACTACCATAAGCAAGCGTGCACGTGTGTATGTGTGTGTGTGTGTGCGTGTGTACGTGCGTACCTGTGAGATGTGATTGATGGATGACTCCATGCGTCGGAGCTGCGAGGCCTGGATGTCCAGCATTTGGAGGACATTGTTGGCCAGAGTGTTGATCAGGTAGGCCACGCTGGCCAGAGACTGGGTAGTGTAGTTCTTGGTCTCCTCCAGCGCCCTGTGCTTATCCGGTGACTGCAAACACAAGCAGGGGACAAAAACAAAACGCTCCTATTAACACCCCTTTGGACCTGAGGACGTATCCGTGTCACCTTATAGCTTTTAAAAAGGTTGAGAACTCCCGCTTCAAGGAACCCTGAGTGGGTGTCCCCATGCCCCACTTTGAGAAGCAGTTCTCTTTTGGTGTTTTAAGCATTATGTTATACTTTAGCTATTGGAAAATAGCAGATCTACAAGCTCATGAGTCATGGGGCAGCACTAAGTTCTGCACTATGAGCTGCTATTTATTTTTTTTAATCGTGAAAATGTGGCACAAATCTTTGAATATATATTCTTTCGCACTGGATGGCCCGCCCAGTACCTGCCCAGTACCGGCAGAGTAGTTCTGGAGCAGCGGATAGTGTGTCCCTGGTTTTTCCCCTAATGGGACTGATCGAGGGCAGCTACTGGGACGTAAGTCGGGACTTGATCATCCCGGCTGGGTCACCCGAGTGAGGGGTATGGTTTTGAGAGACCCTAAACCCCGAGGACCTTGGGATACATCACTGAGGATACGTCCCAGGCGCATCCATGCGATGTTTTTTAGTTCTTTCAGAACAAATCTTTGCTTCTGGAGGGGTCCCTGGAAACAACATATTTTCAGATGGGGATCCGCAGCCAAATACAGATAACTCTGGGGGTCCTTGACATGAAAAAGGTTGAGCACCACTGACATAGAAACAGTTTTTCATTTTGCTACCCATCACTAATGTTATTGAGAAAAGACGGGGTCCTCCGAGACAACAACGGCCTGTGATCTGGTGACCGCCAGAGGAAACCAGTAGTACCAGTAAACCAGTAGGAAACCAGTAGTACAGCAGCGATCTATATCAGGATCAATATTTTTCCATGTGAGCCCTGCATGCGTCGTTAAAAATGCAGAGCCACATGACGGATACAAAAGAGATTTTACAAGACATTTTACGGCATCACCATTCACCACCATCAAATGGAACAGGGACCTTATGAAGTGATGAACATTGCCAGTGGTGAGAACCATGTGAGAAAAGTGGGAGCAGAGTTAGACAAGGGACTTACATTATATATAGAGTTAGACAAGGGACTTACATTATATATAGAGTTACTGACTGTGTGTTGTGTGGAAAGTAACTAAGTAGTACATTTACTTAACCCATTCTGACCTGAGATCAGATTCATACGAGGTTTCCACTGGACACACACTGGTCTGATTAACCCATTCTGACCTGAGATCAGATTCTAAAAATGTCAGTCGTTCTTCGATTTTTCTAAAATAGCAGACCTACAAGCTTGTAGCGCGCCACCGAGTGGCGCGCTACAAGCTTGTAGATCTGCTATTTTTCAATAGCTAAAGCATGACATGATGCTAACACCAAAATGGGTGCCCGCCCAGAATGGGTTAAGTACTGTACTTTTACAGTTATGGGGTACTGTTTTACTTTACCGAGATATTTCCACATTTCTGTACTTTTACTTCTATTCCACTACATTTCAGATGCAAATATTGTACTTTTACTCCACTACAATTATTTGAAAACTGTAGTTGTTACTTGTTAATTTGTAGATTTGTATTATTATTATTACAAAACATACATTAACCACTTCAACCCAGTCCATACATTTTGGCCATTTTTAAAATAGACGATCTCCAAGCTCGCAATGCTATTCTGCTATTTTCAAAAAAGATTTTTAGACATTTGAAATGGAACAATGAGTAATGAACATGACGTCTATGTTCCAGCCACAGTGAGGCAGGCAGACGGCTCCTCCTCCTCCTTCACGTTACTGAAAGATGCCCTTTCTTGTTTTCAACTACAAGTCTTATTTTCTGAAGGGCAGCGAGAGACGGACTGACGTGGGGTCATCAGACCCGTCCGAGAGATCTTTTAACCCATTCTGACCTGAGATCAGATTCATACGAGGTTTCCACTGGGACACACACTGGTCTGATTAACCCATTCTGACCTGAGATCAGATTCTAAAAATGTCAGTCGTTCTTCGATTTTTCAAAAAAAATAGCAGACCTACAAGCTCGTATCGCGCCACTCGGTGGCGCGATATGAGCTTGTAGATCTGCTATTTTTCAATAGCTAAAGCATAACATGATGCTAACACCAAAATGGGTGCCCGGTCAGAATGGGTTAAGCCATTCTGACCCCGAGATCAGATTCTAACAATGTCTTCTACATCCTGACAGTGTTCTGAAAAAGCTGTGTTTCTATGTCAGTCGTTCTTCGATTTTTCAAAAATAGCAGACCTACAAGCTCGTAGCGCGCCACTCGGTGGCGCGCTATGAGCTTGTAGGTCTGCTATTTTTCCAATAGCTAAAGCATGACATGATGCTTACACCAAAAGGGGTTCAAGACATTAAAGTCAGTCTAACAAAACAACAGCCTCCCACACTGCTGCCAAACTCCTGCACCTTTCCTGCACAGCAGTGGTCCGGGGACCACCAGGGGTCCTTGAGGTGGTTCCAGGTGGTCCCCCCAGCTAAATGATGTTGAGTTGGTAAACCAAATGGACCCTTATAGGTATTTAACTCTTGAGAGAATAAAAATGAAACCAGTCATTCTTTCGCTCTCAAGAGCACCATCGTTAAACATCTGTATTACTTAATTTTACAAGAACACGGTTAGAGTAATGTAGAATAATTGTTATTTTGATCAACGCCGTTACGTTTGCCTCTCCTAACGGCACCAACATCAATGCAGCATGGAATTGTGGACACAATATTATCTCAACGATAACAGAATTCTTACATTTTGGTTCCGAGAGGCTAAATGGCATCACGTGGTGTTCCGTGGAAAAAGGTTCGACATGAAAAAGGTTGAAAACCACTGCCGTTCAGACAGAGCAACAATGTCCCACTCACCGAGTCCCAACAGACTAGTACCACTGACTGCAGTGCACTGAATGAGTGACTTTACCGTAGCAAAGGTTTAATAATGGATTGCATTTTTATAGCGCTTTTCTATGCACTACGTGCTTACTCAAGGCTTTAGAATGGTTCATTCACTCATACATTGGGAGGTGAAGTGGCGAACAGTCGACACCAGCGTCCTCACTTCCCACATTCACACACCAATGGTGGCAACCACTGGAGGCAATGTAGGGCTCAGCGTCTTGCCCAAGGACACTTAAGACATGTAGTCAGGAGGAGCCGGGATTCGAACCGCCGACCCACGGATCATTGGACGACCTGCTCTACCTCCTGAGCCACAGCCACCCCAAAGGTTTCCACTTCATTCTCTGAACAAGACGTGAGTCACCGACTCTACAGAAGTCCAAGACACTCTGTGACTGTGTCACTTGCAGAATGGTACAAGAACTTCTGTCAAGTTAACAAAAACAACATCCACTTTGAAAACCTCAACTAAAAACCACAGAATCTAAATGAGACAAAGAGCTTCTGGCTAATATTATTTAATTCATGATTCATTAGATCATTTCACCTGTTAGCAGTTATCTAAAAGCTGGGGGTGGTGGGCTGAATGTTTGTGGTGAGAGCTAACTCCCCCAGAGGTACCTTCCGTTCTGTGGGAGGCTGGAACTACTAAAGTAATACATTACTTTAGTAGTTTAGTTACTTTCCAACACTGTATAGTATACTAATCTCTAAATTCCAACTTTTAGCCTCTCAAAGTCCCTTGCTTACTAATAATGGTCCGTGGAACTATTAATTCTGAGAGGACAAAGCCTCAGTGTGTAATATTTGAGTCCATGTCCATTTGTGTGCTGCTTAATGTGACAGTGAATATGACGCACACAGCTGCAGTTGCACCAGAGGAATTGTAAAAAGGACAATTCGAGCCAAAGAAGTTTGAGGCGTGGGCAGACAAACAGGACCATCAGAAGTACATCTGGATCAGCTAAAGGTTTCTGGACGGATGCAGTGTGTTCTGCGAAGAGAGATGGACATTTCCTTCCCCTGGCCTGCGTTACGCATTACACCAACATTGTCTCTACTGTACAATGATCCAACACACCATTTATTCTTTAAGATTCGTTTTCAGGCGGTTTCTCTGTCATTTAGACATGGCAGTAAAGAGAGAGAGAGAGACATGCAGCTTCTTGACAGCTTCTTTTAGCTTTTGCAACTGCCAAGATTCTTCCTAATTCAATGGCAAATAAATGAGGGTCCATTAAAGTTGGTTTAAGTGTTTTACTTTTTACTCTACTGTTAAATGAAGTGTTAAATAGCTCTATATTGGGATCACTGTGCCATTTATATAGTGTTTGTTCAGTAATGGGGTGTCTCGCTACATCTCTCCATGTCTTTAGTACATGGGCTCCCAAAGTGGGGTCCGGGGACCCCCAGGGGTCCTGAGGGGATTCCTGTGGGGGTCCCCAGACCCCAGCTAAATGATAGTTATGAACCAAATGGACCCTTATGGGTCCATTTGTCCGTGAGTGCAGTCACGCAGCCCGTTTGGCAAAGAACAACTTATGTTACACACGTGTAATGTTATAGATACAAACTGGTCACGGTTGCCGCCCACACAGAGTACACAACTCTGATGCTAGCCTTAAAGCAATCAAAGGAATGGCAACCCCATATCTTGCATCGGACCCTACAGAACCCCCCCCCCCCCCCCTACAGAACCCTCCGCACACACGCTCAGATCAGCCGACGCAGGGAGTGTGAACCAAAGTACCTTCAGTAGTAAAACACCGGGAGAGCGCTCAACATGACCCAAACTCTTCTCCCATCTGGCTCTACAAAACTATGGAATGCCATAGTTCTATTCCCATAGCAATCAGAACTGCAGACTCACTCCCAATCTTCCGCCGTAGTCTGAGAACCCAGGCTCCATCTTAGCCCATAGCACTTGCCGTAGCACTAGCCCTAGCCTCGACGACCTGACGTAGCACTCTAGTGTATACGCATAGTTTAATTATATAGATATTCCACTGGTTCTTATCTTACGTAGGATTCATGATGGCTATTTTTGAGTGGTGCAACCACTCCATTACGGAGATTTGTCTGTATCTGGCTGGGTCCGTCTCTGGCTCTGGGTCTGTCTCTGGGTCTGTCTCTGGATGGGTCTGTCTCTGGGTCTGTCTCTGGCTGGGTCTGTCCAAGTACGAAAATAGCGTTTGGTTGGTTTTCACAACCAAGTGTCACTGTTGCACAGCCTAACACACACACACTGTAGCTGTATGTATATATGATGAGCTTGTAGACCTGCTATTTTTCAATAGCTAAAGCATAGCATAATGCTAACACCAAAAGGGGTTCCCCCCCAAAATGGGCTAGATAAGCACAACCGCTAAACACCTACAAGGTAAATAGACTGACTGCACATTTTGAAAACACAGAACTTTGCGGTCCATTACGATCTAGTGTCATTATATGCCATACATACATTTGTTGGGTTGTAATGTATCCCCTGAATACACTTAAAAGTACCACAATGGGAATAGGCTCGCTAGATTTAGTGTGTTGAATTAATTTTCTTATTTCAACCCAATTTCGCCCCAAAATCTCTCAATACCTGATAATTAGAACCAATAACCAACATGTGAGCTTGTAGAGATCTGCTATTTTCACAAGAATAGCTCATTAATCAGTTAGAAAGACAGGAATGACGAGAGAGAGGGACTGTCTGACATGCAGCTCGGGTTCGAGTCCCTCTCTGGTCAGATTCGAACCCGTGCCAGCTGCAGCAATACAAGGACTATATGCTGCCAGTGAGGAGCCCCCACCAGGAGGATGTAGGGCCTTCTTCCTACTCCTCCCGTCCAACCTACGCTGACAAGCCCGTAGGAGGATTTCACGTGCAATGACCAATAGCACCCTCCCCACCTGGCTTGACCAATAGCACCCTCCCCACCTGTAGGAGGATGTCACATGCATTGACCAATAGCACCCTCCCCACCTGTAGGAGGATGTCACGTGCATTGACCAATAGCACCCTCCCCACCTAGATGACCAATAGAACCCTCCCCACCTGGCTTGTTTCCCTCCCCTGAAACCAGTGTTTAAACCTGGGATGTATATTTTAAAAAACCCATCTTGATAAGGACTAACGGTAACAATAATAAGTAACCATCCTGTGATAAGTCTCGGAATATCGCAAAACGGACAGACACACATTTCGATGGGCCACCAATCCCGACGAAAAATGTTAGTCGACTACCTTTTTCCACTGACGAAAATAAACATACATAAGTTACATACATAACTAAGCTATGATGACTAAAACTAAGACTAAATATATTGACAATTTCGTCAACAAATAACTAGACTAAAATGTTAGGAAGAAACTAGTGGACAAGAGATCCAGTATAAGTGATACTGATATTCCACTTGGTTGCATGCTGAAAATAGCAGGTCTACAAGCTCACAACACGTCGCGCTGCAAGCTTGTAGATCTGCTATTTTCAGCGTTTAACACCACATTTTGAACACCATTTGTGTTCGCATAGACGCCCGGCAAAGCTGGATGCACCACGGTGGATTCTAACCCACAACCTCCATGGTGGGTCTAGGGACTTTATCACTGCGCCACCCGGCGAGCAGCCAGTAAAATCCCACACATTTTAGTAGCCTCTTTAGTCTTCACATGTAATACAAAACGTTAACCGCCTCTGTACACTCTCTTGTGTGTGTTCACTCCAAGTGTTGGCTAACAACGCATGCAACAATTAGTCATCCATGCAACGGTCGCAAATAAACCGGCATGGTAAAGGGAGGGTGCAGCCAAAATGATCTACAGCCCAACCCAAGCATGAGGACAAGCAGGTTATTGCCAAAAAATAAAATAGTGTAGGTCAGGACATCGTACCCACATTGGCAGCAATTAACGTTGTTGTCCAGTTAGTGCCTTGTTAAATCCAACGTGTGTCAGCCTAGGGCCAAGTCTTTAAGATTCTCAGAATAGAATCTCTTAGTAATGACGGATGGTCATGTGCCAAAATGGCTTCTACAGAAACATCATAATAGTAATAATAATAGACCACCATTTAGCTGGAGGTAATCTAAAGCCCTGGCTACTTGCCTTGTAAACAAACTTAATTATCAAAGAGAAGAAAACACCACATTAACTCATAACTGATCTGAATTCTAAATAAATGAGTCGAACGCCATTTTTATGTCAAAACAGAGTATGAGAATAGGACATTACAAAATGGCAGATAGAAATGCATCTCTTCTCTGTCAACTGTCAAGTAACTGTCTAGTGTCTACCTGCCTTTTAACCCATTTAGAACTGAGAACGATTCTACAAATGTCTTCTAAATCCTAGCAATTTTCTGAAAAACCTATGTTTCTATACCAGTGATTCTCAAACTATTTCATGTCAAGGACCCCCAGAATGAAAAAAATAGCAGACCTACAAGCTTGTAGATCTGCTATTTTATAACGTATAGTATAAAATAATGCTTTTAAAAAACACCAAAAGGGGTTCCCGTCCTGAATGGGGTGAAATCAAAACACCTGTGGCTGGCTCCTCAAAAAGCAGGCCTAGTACACAACTACAAATATGAAATCAACGTGTTGCTTGCTTCGTCATTCGGTCTCATCAGAGAGTGACGATAAATGCAGGTGACTATTTCAATCTGACAACAGTGGCGAGGATCTCGCAGGCTGACATGCAAAGTGGGGCAACCTGCCAGCCGGCAAGACGCGATTTACCCAGAGGGCCTGACACCTCCACCTTACCTGTCAGACCCGATCGACTGTATTTCATCAATGATGTCAGATTGTCAGAAAAAAAAGCCTCTTCGCTCACTCACTACAAAACAGCGATTGAGACCTCCAGTCCAGTAATTGCAGGAGGCCCCGGCCGTGTGCGTTTTTTGGGAGGATTAGAGAAGTTCTGCCACACTAACAAGATACAGCCATTTTCCACAGCCAACATTCAATGATTCATTCACACTTAGTTCATCTGATCACAAGATTGGAAAGGGAAGTGTTTCATAGACAGCAGGCTACACAGTACAAAATATGTCAGTATAAATTAATTCACCCATTTAATTTGTAACGCTCAAGAGAATAGAAATGTAACCAAATGGACCCTCTCGCAGACAGATAGATCGGTGACATTCAACAACACCATATATCACTTTAGATATTAAGATTCCCAATTTCCCCTTCAGCAGAATCGGGTAGTTTTTTTTAGATTACCCGAAGCACAAGGCAATAAACAAAGGTGATAAATAAATAACCTCGGCTATAAAGCCACGCCAGGATACATAAACATTTGCAGTAATTACGTGCATATTTCAGATATCTGCCAGAGCAGCAAGAAAATGTGTTTGCAGTGTCTCTGCATACAGATCTGCATGCATAGGAATTCATCACACCTACACCAGCCAACCAACCCCATATCATCACGAACTGTCATAGCAGCATACACTACATTGTAATAGGTTCTAAATAGGCTGTCTGTTAATCAAAGCCCATAAGTAAGAGATGTAATGTATACATGCCCGGGTAAAGGCATGTATTGATACATTGCTGCAGATAGAAGCACACTGATTGATTGGTATTGATTTGACGGGGCCGTCAAACAACCAACCAACCAACCCAGCTGGCTGACTGCTTCAGAAGGGATCCGTGGTGGGTGATTCCGATGCTACAACGGGATTGGTGGCCCATCGAAATGTGTGTCTGTCCGTTTTGCGATATTCCGAGATTTATCACAGGATTGTTACAGTTAGTCCTTATCAAGATGGGTTTTTTTAAAATATACATCGCAGGTTTAAATTATACTATAGAGCTTATATTTAAAGATTAATTCCAAACATAAATTCTGCAAAAGCGGTTCTAATTCTATACAAATCATCTGTATAGCATTATACTGGAGGCGCAGTATTCGACGGGTCACCAATATCCGTGTAGCACGGAAGCTACATTACGAGCTAGCCCAGCCAGCTGGCTAAAACACGATAGAATAGATCACTGGTTCGTTCGCAGACATCATTTATATAATGATGGAACACTATAGTCCACATTAACAACCACTAGATAGATTAAAAACCCTTGGTTTGTAATGAAGTGTGACTGTGTTGTTGTTGTTGTTTAATTATAACAGACTAGAACACTAGCTTCGGTTATAAGGAGAAAACATACAGCCTGCACCGAGGAGAACAGACGTAAATAACAAGGGCGCGATGGTGACGTCCCCGATACTTTAATTTAGTCAGTGGTGGAAAAAAGTCCTCACACAAAGTGTCTCAATTCAACACGTACTTGAGTTAGCTAATGGAATACAACCACCCGAATAAAGGACTACTATACTATCTGTACCAAAACAGATAGTATAAAACACATCTGAAATCAATCAGATTTTTGTATACTATTTAAATTAGTCTTGAGAAGTAAATCAATGCTACCGTTTGTCCCAAAGTGACTGCAAACAAATGCTATTTGTTTAGAAACAGCTTTATAACATGTATATAGTGATGCAATGTGACAATGTGACATAGCTCTGCAGTGTCTACTTATTTTCAACTGTTTTTTTTTTTTTTTGTATTTTGACACTTGCTTTGGCAATGTTTAAACGTAAATTTTCTCATGCCAATGAAGCTCCTTATTTGAAGGGAGTGAAAGTATAAATACAAGTATTGGCATCAAAATGTACTTAAGTACCAAAAGTAAAAGTACTCACTATGCCGAATGTTATCGAATGCTTAAAAGAGGTTTTGGAAATACAGATCTACAAGCTCACACCAACAACCTCATTAAATTGTTCCATTCATATAAAAATGATCAATAACAAAATGATAAACAAAAAGGACATAATATATGAAAATGGTGACGTCAGTGCGCAAATTGCATCATTTATATATACAAAATATTATCAATAAATAAAATGAAAAAACAATGACACATAATTATATGAAATGAAAAGGGTGACGTCAGTGACGCCATCCTTGGTGCTGCTGGCTGCAGACCTGCACCACAACCAACCAACGGTAGCTTTTAGCTTAGCATCATTAGCATCTTAGCTTAGCATCACTGTAGTGGGCGAACGGACCGATGCTAATGATGCTAAGCTAACCGTTGGCTGTGCTGTGGTGCAGGCTGTGTAGTGTACAGTGGGGCTGCCTCTCTCTCTCTCGCCACACACACACACACAGCCAGGACGTGTTTTTAACAAACATGTCCGCTCCAGGATGACACGTACCTGAACATAGTTGCTTTCACAATACTCCGCGACTCTCTCCAAGTTGGTGAAACTGTCCAGTAACGCGCTGCGACCTGCCGGGATCTCCTCTTCCAAAAGCATTTGTAACTCCGCCATTTTCACATCTTTAGCTGTGTGTGTGTGTGCGACTGACTGTGCGTGTGTGTGTGGTGTGTGTGTGTGCGCGCGCGCGCTTGTGTTGGCTCACTAGTGTCACACACTGGACATGTGGCGCTACTACAAGGCTCTCCCATCCATCCAATTAAATAATTATTTTTACAAATACATACATATATAAATAATGTGGTGGTGGCGGATACTACTACTGCAATGGTCTGGTCTTCTAACGCAGTGTTTGTCAAAGTGCGGTCCAGGGACCCACAGGGGTCCGCGAGGGAGTTCCAGGGGGTCCCCGAGTCCCCAGCTAAATTCTAGAAAAGATAGTTAGGACTGTTATAGTCTGTGTAACTCACTCAAGTGTACAAATGTGCACTCCGAGTTAAATTAACATTGAACGATTTTTACAATATATAAATAAAATTGGTGTCCCAGAGATAGAAACGGGTGTCCGTAACCTAATCCATGTCAAACGGAGGGTCCTAAAATGGTTCAGTCACTGCTAGAGCTTTATTATTTAAATGATTTGCTATTTACAATTACAATTTAGGCATTTAGCAGACTCTTATGCAGAGCTGCAACTTACAATTATTAATGCAGAGTGAGAGAAAAATCAGACCCGTCTGAACCGAGTGGTGCTGTACTGTACTCGTGTTGTAGTAGCCTACTGTACTGTACAAGCCCTCCTCCCTGGCCTGGCCTGGCCTGGCCTGGGTGTGTGTGTGTGTGTGTGTGTGTGTGTGTGTGTGTGTGTGTGTGTGCGTGTGTTAGGATGTGCAACAGTGACACGTGGTGAAAAATGATAGCATTTTTCCGTGCTCGGACGGACAGACACTTACACATACATACAGACACACACACATTGCTGCGTATTGGAGTGGCACTAGCACCACTCAAAAAGAAGAAAAGTTAAATGGAACAGCAGAAATGCATGGTATGAATCTCGATTAAAATGAAACATCTCACATTCAAATTGAATACAATAGTACTAGAAAGGTTTATTTTCCTTCTATAAAAAAGGGATGTCATGTATAAATCCTGAGTTTGGTATATCAGGTTAATTAGTATACTGTCTATACACCTTTTTTTAATGACACATTTTCATCTGGAATGTGGATGCTAAAAGAGGTGAAATAATGTGGTCTAAGGCTTATTGGCTGAACAAAGCAACATGTCTTGTGCTGTGCAGGCACGCACATGCCTGTGCGTGATAACAGAACCCACAAGCAAAAAGTAAAACACAAACAAAAAAAGTGCTATCCGAAATGAAATGTCTTTCTATGTTAAAACAATAGTTAACATTGAACGCTGTAAATCATTAATTTCATAACTGCAGTCCTTCTTGAACAGAACAACAAAGCATCTACATTATTAAATCAGAGACACTGACCAAAAAACCTCCACGTTAATGTTTAATGTCCTCTCGGGGAGAACAGAGAGATTGCTGTTTTGTAATAGTTTCCAGAGGTTCCACTGGTCAGGAAGTTGGAGGAGGGTAAATTCTATCTTCTTTCACTGACGGTGACCCAGGTGTCGTCTTTAGGGGTGGAAACCAGTTCAGATTTCACCTCCACGACTTGACCCTTCAACCGGTGGACCTTGAGCCGCCGTACCAACGTGCTGAGCAGGACAGCGGCGACAGTGTAGGCGAACCTGACAAGAGACGTCAACACATAGTCATGTAGGAAGGGACACGCAAGTGTTCTCCCCGTGTCCCCTAGGGTAGGTATACCCTCACATGTTCTCCCCGTGTCCCCTAGGGTAGGTATACCCTCACATGTTCTCCCCGTGTCCCCTAGGGTAGGTATACCCTCACATGTTCTCCCCGTGTCCCCTAGGGCAGTGTTTCACAACCTTTTTTGTCCCAGGGCACACTTTTCATAGCCTAAAAATCTCGGGGCACACCTAGATATACGGTGTGTGTATATACTGTATATATACCGGTGTATATATATATATATATATATATATATATATATATATGAACCCAATATACTTTTAAAAACACACATGAGAGCACTCGTCAAATAACTTTAAAGAGAAAGAAAAGGACAGAGACAGTGCCTCAGTTTCACCAATTTATTTTTGAAAACTCATACAAAATATAGCACACACATTGTGTGCTATATTTTGTATGAGTTTGTAAAAAGGAGTTGTAAAAACAAGAACAAAAATCTTTTGCCACAATACAATGGTCTTAAACTTGAGCACTTTTGTACAAAGAAAATCGAAAAAAATATTTGATAAAAAGAAAAGTAAATATGTTTGACAAGTTCTGTCTTAGTGTGAACCTTGAGCTTGTTTTCCTGAACAAAGAGTTTTTATCCTGGCTGGGATGCTGGACAAACAGACACGGAGCTCCTCATCAACTGCTCTCAGTCTCTCTCTGCGTTTGTTTTTTATGCAAGTCAGGCTTGAAAAGCTAAGCTCACACAGGTAGGTTGTGGAAAAGGGGAGCAGCACTGCCATTGCGCTGGCTGTGATGGCTGGATATTCTTTGTAAACAGCCAACCAAAACCTGTCCAGACTTAGTTCCTTGAATTTCTTTTTGCATTCATAGTCCCCCTGTATGTCCAATAACTGCTCTTGCTCCAGCATTGGGCTGTTCACGTTTGCCGCGTTCAATGGGTCACAGACCCAGTCAAAGTCTTCGGTGGAAACTGGGGGGAAATAAATTGCAAATTTGTCCTCAAGAGTTTCCAGATGCTCAGAAATGACCCCACACAATTCACGATTGTTTTTGTATCCAGCGTTGCTGCAAGGAAACATTTCTAGCTTGCCCTTGCCCACAGCACGGTGTGCAACAGCAGAGTTTGATGTTCCGCCTCCATTTCCTCGCACAGTGTGGCGAACAGCCGGCTTTTCAGTGGTCTTGCTTTAATAAAGTTAACGACGCTTACTGCATTTTCCAACACAGGTCTTTTGGTAAAGTCTTTGCAACCAGCGCCTCGCGGTGTAAAAAACAGTGTGTAGCCATGACGTCAGGATTAATCTCTTTCACTCGGCTAACAAATCCCTTGTATCGCCCGGTCATAGCTGCTGCTCCAACAATGTGAATGCCATGTAAAGTTGCCAGGCGATTAACATTTCTATGGCCGATGGTCGTTAAGAGTCTATTGTTCCGTCGTCATGTTGTTATCGCACGTCTAATTAGACGTGTGACAACAACAACGACGCAACAATAGGACGCCTAGCTATTGCTTTCGCTGGAGGGCTAGTGTTACTTTCGGTCAAAATCTCGCGGCACACCTGGACAGATCAAACGGCACAGTAAAGTGCCGCGGTACATAGGTTGAGAAACACTGCCCTAGGGTAGGTACCCTCACATGTTCTCCCTGTGTGCCCTAGGGTAGGTACCCTCACATGTTCTCCCCTTGTCCCCTAGGGTAGGTAACCTCACATGTTCTCCCCGTGTCCCCTAGGGTAGGTACCCTCACATGTTTCCCCTGTGTCCCCTAGGGTAGGTACCCTCACATGTTCTGCCCATGTCCCCTAGGGTAGGTACCCTCACAAAAACACATGCAATAATCCTGGTCTCTAAACTGCCTCCCCCTGGCCAGCCGGGGCGCCTGACGGAGGGCGAAGAACTGGTTGAAATAACGTTGTCCGTTATTTTACCTTTCCAAAAAGTGGAAGAATGACTCCTTACCCCAAGTGAAGGAATTCAAGTATCTTGGGAAAGACAGAAAATGAGTTCAGCAGGAGAATCAAAGCAGCAGGGGAGGTATTGCATTTGCTGAGCAGCACCATTATGATGAAAAGAGAATTAACTTAGCCAGAAGGCAAAGCTCTGCATCTACAGGTCAACCTTCGTTCCTTCCTACTCATGACCGAAAGAACAAGATAAAGGCGTCCGGAATGGCATTTCCCAGGAGGGTGGCTGACCTTAGGGATGAGGTGAGAAGCTCATTCTTCTGTGAGAGACATGGAGTTGAGCAGCTGCTCCTTTCGCATAGAAAAGAGGCCAGTTTGTTGAGGTGCTGCTGACATATACGGTAGTAAGGAGGAATGCCTCCTGGAGGTCTCCCTAGGGAGGTTTTCCAGGCACGGCCAGCTGGGCAGAACAACCACCAGGTGGGGGGTTATATCTCCACACTGGCCTGGGGAATGCCTCGGGATCCCCCAGTCAGAGCTGGATAACGTGGCCAGAGAAAGGGAATGCCTTATACCGCCACAACCAAATTTGAATAAGCGGATGAAGATAGTGAAGAAGAAGAAAAAGTAATGTCATACCTTTTGAGAACATTTTTTTAAGACAATAGATGGCTTTTTAAGGACACCCTGTAATTAGGTCACTTATCAAGGTGGTAGACTGGACAGGACAGATTTTATTTATACTCTGTCACGCGACCCTTTTGTGCTTTATAGATCATCTATTTTCAGTGAAATGTTTTGGCATAGAGAAGGATCAGACCAAGTGTTATATCTTGAGCCACCCCTTACCCCTTAATTAATAATAATAATTATCACTAAACTAATTTACCTTTTTATATATATATATAATTTTTAAAAACATTTTAAAATAGTTCAAATAGCCCATCTACAAGCTCACAACGTGTCAATGTAGATCAGCTGGTTAAACTATAAAAAAAAAAAAATCAAGATAGTAAAATTATGGCATTGAGTTATAGTGATATAGTGTAAGGCGCGCCCAAGATAGGGCCACTAGTGTAGACTAGAGTCCTAGGGGACCCCGATCAACTGAGTATATACGGTCGTGGTTAACCAATTCTGACCTGAGATCAGATTCATACGAGGTTTCCGCCGGACACACACTGGTCTGATGAACCCATTCTGACCTGAGATCAGATTCTAAAAATGTCAGTCGCTCTTCGATTTTTCGAATAGCAGACCTACAAGCTCGTATCGCGCCACTCGGTGGCGCGATATGAGCTTGTAGATCTGCTATTTTTAAATAGCTAAAGCATAACATGATGCTGACACCAAAATGGATGCCCGGTCAGAATGGGTTAAGAAGCCACACCAAACTGAGCAGTAAAAAACAACGTGAATCTCACATGTAACATGTTATTCTACTGCTCTGGGGAAGATTTGTGGCAGGCTACTGACATTCCGTTCGGTGGACTGCTGCAAATAAATCTTTGTTTAAAAAAACCCTGCAATGATTAGCTACCCATAACGTTTCTCTTTCAAGTCCCCAGAGGCGCTGCGTTGGCTCCCCGTCTAGGACGCTGGGCCTGGGATGGAGCCCCACCCGGCACAGTGCCTCCCCTGTGCAGTTTAGACACTCCTTTTCCTCTCCACTTTCTTACCAACGAGCTGCCTCAATAAATAAACAGAAAGACTCAGACCTCCCAGTTGCATTTAAGAAAAACAACCCCAACTCTAAATGTTATGCGAGGACGGGCGTTTTGTACCTCAGCTCTGGGCATGCTTGGTTTCCAGAGAAACCCAGCAGGGAGAAGCTCTTGCTGGCCGACTCCTCCTCAAATCGATCCGGGTCAAATCTGCGAGTGTCACAAATTATAAACACAATGTCCATAAATTACAACACAACGTCAATGTGTGGGGGAGGAGAATGTAGACACAAATTACAATATGTTTTGAGAAATTATACAATCGTAGCAGTGTTGTTTTTGTCTCTTGAAACGTTTTCATTTAGTTTTAGTCACTTTTTAGTTTTTTAGTCACCTGGAATGTTTTAGTGTTTAGTCTAGTTTCAGTCGACTAAATATCATAAGATTTTAGTCGACTAAATCTACAGTTTTAGTCATCATAGCTTAGTTTTTATTTAGTCTCAATTTAGTTTTTGTCAGTGGAAAAAGGTAGTCGACGAACATTTTTCGTCTTAGTTTTAGTCGACACAAACAACACTGAATCATAGGAAAAAGGCACTTGGCTCTCCCAACAGGAAAAAGCACCATCACTGGATCTAATGAAGTTCATATGGGTCATGTTTAAAATGTTCAAAATTTAGAGTGCAGCGCCTCGCTCCTACACGTATCTATCTAGTATCTACTTTAGTTTTTTTATCAGCTCTTCTCAGGTCGTCTGAAACCTACAAGAACCAAGCAATTAATCAGGAAATAAATTGTCAAAAGTAATTAAATTCACGCCAACCTGTATGGGACACTCCAAGTGTCTGGATCCTGCAAGACGACTCCTAGTGCATAGATGACTAGAGTCTGGAAATACCATTAAAAAAAAAGCAACACATTAGCATTCATATTATATTCATTATTCACTTAAGCCTTTACTTTGTGATAACCTAGCGATGAGCAGCAGACGAGACAGACGGAGAGAACGGATACCTCTTTGGGGATGACATGCTGATCCACTTTCCCTTCCACTTCCTGAAGGCGGGCTGCGACGGGGGTCAGCTTGGCGGTCCTGACCGTCTCGTTCAGAACCTGCTGGCAGTATCTGGGTCCAGGACAGAAACGTCATCAGAGTTCATTTTAGTTAATTTTCCAAATATAATAATCCTTCCTTCAATCTCATATTTTAGTTTACACATGATTATGATTATTATTATTGCACCACTTCCCCATGGTGTGCTCCTGTAATCACAGGATCATATTTTCTCTGCTTAATGGATTTATTTGACCTTGTACTACTTCATGTCATCTATTTGTAGTGTGGGCGATATATGAACTTCCTCTGGAGACCAACCGGTTGTAAATGAGGGAAACGGGGAGTACAATCACTATGTCAGTAAGATATTTAATACCTAGAAAATGGGTTAATCGGTGAAAAACCGTCGGCCATGATCTTAGAGGCTTTAAAAAAAAAAGTGTGGCCTTGGGTTGTTCTTTGCTTTGCTCATCTACATATAACCCTCAACTTCAAAGAGCTATTTAGATTTTTGAGCGTTTTAGTACTTTTCTTGTTAAAAAAAAAGAAAATATTTTGAAAAGGTTTGAAAAAAGTGAAAAGTGGATATGTCTGGGTTGTATACAACTAAATATTGAACAAATGAAGTCTTAACAAGAGCTTACAGTATGACTGAATAATAACTTAATTGGATCCAGTGGAACCCAGATGGGGTTTGAACTGTGACTGGTCTTACCTGAGCTGAGGGATCTTGAGGTTTGAAGTGAACTGTGACTGGTCTTACCTGGTCTTAGGGATCTTGAGGTTTGAACTGTGACTGGTCTTAGGGATCTGGAGGTTTGAACTGTGACTGATCTGTACCTGAGCTGAGGGATCTTGTCCAGAGTAACGGGACCAGAACCCAGAACCTCCTCCAGCTCTTCATACAGCTTGTCCTGAACCTCTTCAGACGTGGACAAGAAGTGGACCGCCCAAACACACACTGCACCAAACAATTACAATTTACAATTAAGGCCTTTAGCATACATTCTTTAATAATAATGTTGTTATCTGTATCTTTGTCCAGATGGTATGAGGTTAAAAAAGCGATATAGAGGATGATCAGTGACATTTGTTGGGTCAGACTTGCTCCCGTTGCATTCGTTCAGCCTAGTGTCAATTGTACCAGTCCCAGTATCGATATCGGAACAACTCTAGCGAGGCAGCTTGATGTACAAGTACTGTGTACACCCCCTGGGGCCTGTCCTGTCCCGTGTACTAGGGATGGGTCCGATTAATCGATTAATCGATTATCGTTGATAGGACCCGAAATCGATTATGAAAATTAATAATCGATAATCGTTTTTATTTCTTTTTTGTTTTTCTTTCCTGTTTAAAAAAATAAATAAAATCTGTTGGAAAGGCAATATTGTCATCCAAACAGGACAGGGCTATAGGCCTACCAAAGTGTGCCTGGGATGTGTCTGTGTAGCTGCATGACTGAGTGGAAATTGATTCCAATCAAGATACAGGTTTGGAGGATTTAGCAGGTGTTGGGAATTTACCTAATCAGGCCTAGGCTGGGGTTGATATGGTGATCAATTGGATCAACAGTGGTCCAGGGACCACCAGTGGTCCTCATTTAAAAGATGGAGTTAGTAACCAAATGGACCCTTATTAACTCTCAAGAGTTACAATTATTGTTAATCAACTACATCAGGGGTTCCCAAACTTTTTTGACTTAGGTACCCCTTGGGGGGAAGATTTTTATTTATTTGTAGGGTTCATAAAATAAATAAAGGAAATTATAAAAAAAAAACGATTAATCGTTAATATTGAATTATACAAATCGATTTTCATTTTGGACACATTTACACATCCCTACCGTGTACACCCCTGTCCTGTCCCGTGTACACCCCATGACTTATACTGGATAGCTTGTCCACTAGTCCCTTCCTAACATTTTAGTCTAGTTTTTATTTGTTGACGAAATTGTTAATAGTTTTAGTCATCATAGCTTAGTTTTTATTTAGTTTTTGTCGGTGAAAAAAGGTAGCCGACGGACATTTTTTGTCTTGGTTTTAGTCGACGAAATCAACACTAGATAGTAGGCTACTGTATGTCACAGCTCCTATCCAACCCTTGATGTTGAGTGCCAATTGGGTCACAAACTCACATCTTTACCGTTTTTGGTATGATTGAACCCCCGACCTCCCAATCCCAGTAGTGCCGCACGATTCTTGATCAAATTTCCTCCACAAGAATTGAGGTCACGATCATCACACGATTCTTATAGTTTCCATGAAAATATGTATTAAAAAAGCTAAAGCTAAAACAGAAGACTAACTAAAATGAATTTGACAGCCAACTGCACGATTCTTCACGATTTCTTTCGATTAATTGTCCTTTTTGATTTCTAGTTTGTAACCTTTTAACTAGTTTTTCGAATAAATTTGTTTTTACTTAATTACGTATATTATTATTATTATTATAGCACTAAATCCCAGGGAGGACACTCTCACCCACAAGGCTTCATGTGTTAAGTAATTCAAATGGGGTTTAAGTATTCCTTTAAAAGCAGCCGTCTCAAACTTGACTTACAGTTGGCTGTGATGACACATCCTGCCAGAGTGAACACCATGCTGTCCTCCATGATCTGAAAGGATTCATTATACAACAAACACTATCACTGTCAAAATACTTAATAAATCATCTCATTTCTCTGTTGGCTTTCAACTTTGAAGTCGTCACATTTGTGATGTGATTGAACCCCACTTTAATACCATTGCATCATTTCACGAAGAAATAACAAGAGCTTGTGAGTAAAATAGCAAAATGTGTGACCCACATTAAAGATGTATTTTTTTAACCCATTTAAATCGCAGTTTTCTAAAGTTTCTATATCAGTGGTGCTCACACTATTTCATGTCAAAGGACCCCAGGAATTATATGTAATTGGCTGTGGACTGGTGGACCCCCACCTGAAAATATGTTATTCCAGCAAAGATTTGACATTAAAACGTTTGCTCTAGTATTCACCTGTCTCTCTGTGAGGCTGGATTGAAGCAAGGCGTCTACAAACACGCTCTGGCTCTGCAGGGCTTTCCTCTCCCTGGTCACAGACAGCAGTACTGACTCCATCTCGGACAGGGCTGGACAACACAAGACGCTCTCGTTAACCACAGACAGCAGTACTGACTCCATCTCGGACAGGGCTGGACAATGCAAGACGCTCTCGTTAACCACAGACAGCAGTACTGACTCCATCTCGGACAGGGCTGGACAACACAAGACTCTCTCGTTAACAGACTGCAGTCACAGACAGCAGTACTGACTCCATCTCGGACAGGGCTGGACAACACAAGACGCTCTCGTTAACAGACAACAGTCACAGACAGCAGTACTGACTCCATCTCGGACAGGGCTGGACAACACAAGACTCTCTCGTTAACCACATGTCATAAACCCTAGATTCCCTAGCCCAACACCAGCACAGAGTGCCCTTGAGCAAGGCACTGGAACCCCCAACTGCTCCAGCGGAGCTGCTCAAATGTCTAACGGACCGGTATAAGACTGTGGTTGTACTGGACTGTCAGCTCTTAGGTTTTAATGTGTAATCTGCCTTGAGAGAGAGAGAGAGAGAGAGAGAGAGAGAGAGAGAGAGACAACAGACGTATTGAACCTCTTCTCACTCACCACTCTCATAATGTCCCTTCCTGCTGGAGCTCTTCTCCATGGAGCCATCCTGGTAGCCTTTCCCAATCTCTGACCAGATCTGGTGAATTAGGAGCGACAGTCAGGAACAACCCAGTTTAAAAAAAAAGAGAATATGACATGTCATATTTGTCAGGTGAAGCAAGCACTGTCTGTTAATTTTCTCACCGCATCGTGGTTCTTGCGGAAGCGCATGACCTCCGCGTCGTCTTTGAAGCGCGGCCCCAGGGCCAGCTGGGTGACGGTCTTCATGGACAGTCCCAGCAGGTGGGCACACAGAGGGGTGTGCTGGGCCTGGGGGAACGACTGCCATTTCTCCACCAGCTCCTCCACCAGCTTAGAGGGAGGGAGGGAATGCACAAAACACTGATTATCTCATTGCTGAATAGTTAGTCGTACGTACAACGCATCCTGGGCTTCTAGACGGGGCTACTTTCGGCGTGCTCAAAAGGGGGTGCGTACGGCGTACGCTTTTCAACAACGTTCCGCCCCGCCCCGGGTTGTTTCATTAGGTTGAAATAAAGAGGACGGGGAGCAGAATTATATGGTGTATATGGTGGACATTCCACTTTTTTCTTCATTTGATCATTTTTTGAGGTCCAGCACCGTATTTAAAAACTGTGGGATGTGCATATCGTTGTCCTTCTTTCCATATGAATTACGCTCCAGCGAGGGATAATACTTATTATTATTATTATGTGAAAACCTACGTCAAAACTGTGTGGGGGGAGGAAGGGGAGAATGTTTAGGCCTGTCACAAAAATGCTAAATGATATTATGCTCTATATCTGATTGACATTTATACCACTTAACTGGTGTAAAAGATCAGTTTCTCCAGATATGATAAATTGCCAATCACAGACGGAGTAAATGCCGATTACCGATCAGAGTGAATATCGGTCGATATGGCCGATCACCGATCACTGGCAGATTATCGGATTATCGGATTATCGATTATCTCTAGCTCCAGGCCACCAACCTGGAGGACCAGGTGGAAGTTGTTCTTCAGCGCGTTGTCGATGCCGTTCTCGTACACCTTCTTCCTCATCATGGCCTCTGTGGCCCCGCCCCCCATGCCCGCCTGGTAACCTAGCAACGACTTCAGCATCGTCTCAAAGGAGTCCGCTGGGGAGGGAAGAACAAAAGGAAAAACAAACGTAGAAACATTTTATGTCCATTTCAAAAGAGAACGAACAAGGGCAAATTATGGTAAGATAATAACCCATATTCTGACCTGAGATCAGATTCTAAAAATGTCTTCTACATCCTGGCAGTTTTCTGAAAAAGCTACGTTTCTATGTCAGTCGTTCTTCGATTTTTCAAAAATAGCAGACCTACAAGCTCGTAGCGTGGATCTGCTATTTTTCAATAGCTAAAGCATAACACCAAAAGGGGTTCCCGCCCAAAATGGGATAAACATGCAGCGTGAATGTTACTTTGCCATGATGTAACTCCAAGATATCTGCAATAGTTACTCCGCTGATTCATTGATATATTTATTTATTCCCCAACAGTCTCCAGCCCTCAATGGCTTACGTTGCACGCCAGGTGAAACCGCTCTTTTACAATATATAAAAGAAGGAAAACTAATCTGATTCTGCCAGGCGGCATTCGTATTTTTATTTGAATGGCATTTTCAACTTCCTGGTTGAGTTTTACTACTTGAAGATACAGTTCTACTGTACTGGTCCAGTCCAGGTCTACTGTACTGGTCCAGTCCAGTTCTTCTTCCTAATTAACCCATTCTGACCTGAGATCAGATTCCTATACGAGGTTTCCACTGGACACACACTGGTCTGATTAACCCATTCTGACCTGAGATCAGATTACAAAAATGTCAGTCGTTCTTCGATTGTCAGTGATGCTCAACCATTTTCATGTCAAGGATCCCCAGAATGATCTGTATTTTGGCCGCGGACCCCCATCTGAAAATATGTTGCTCAGGGACCCCCCCCCAGAAGCAAAGATTTGAGTTGTAAAACGTTCGCTGTGAAAGAACATATATTCAAAGATGTGCGGTGTGAGCCACATTTCCAATAGCTAAAGTATAACATAATGCTTAAAACAACAAAAGGGGTTCCCGCCCTGAATGGGATCGACCCTTTATCCCGACCAAAAATGAAACGGTTCACAGAATTCACACTCACTGGTCCAGTTGGGGTTGATGTGCTGCCGTAGCTGTTCCACAGAGCCCAGACTGACCACCGGCCGACCTCCGAACCAGAACGACGCCACGGGTCCAAACTCCTGGTGCAGGCTTAGCAGGAACTCGTGCAGACTGCCGTGTCTCACGATGTCCTGCAGGTTCCCATCCCTGACAAGAGAGGAGTGTTAACCCATTCTGACCTGAGATCAGATTCATACGAGGTTTTCCACTGGACACACACTGGTCTGATGAACCCATTCTGACCTGAGATCAGATTCTAAAAATGTCAGTCGTTCTTCGATTTTTCAAAAATGGCAGACCCACAAGCTCGTATCGCGCCACTCGGTGGCGCGACATGGATTTCCAAAATAATTATAGATTCTTGAGCCGCAATTATGTTTCTGCAGGCTCCACCTGGGCAAAGGTGGTGCTGCAGGCTCCACTTGCAGCTTGAAATGGCCCTCCTAAAGGCCTCACCATGGGTTGTTGGGCTTCCTTCCTCACGGAGGAGACAGTCTGGGGCGCCATCCCAAACTGCTCCTGGGTGCCGTCTACATTCCGGCTGTCACCCGTCTCTCCGGTGGTCACCAGACTATTCCTATGAGTCACTATAAATAAGATAACGTCTAAGAACTAAGAATATGGCATGGATGCACCTGGGACGTATCCTCAGTGAATAGTGATGTATCGCAAGGTCGTAAGCATAAAGCATAAAAAAAGAACAAAAGAAAATGGGCTTCAAGATTATTTGATGAATGGTAAAAGTATTATTTAAAGCCCTATGTTTTAAATTAATTCAATCCAACTAAACACTACTTCAGAACACCATGTGTTACATTCCCACCCTGATAAGAACATGAATCAATAATAAAGTGAACTTACTTCTCATCTGTGGGGTTGAGACCTGGAATGCCAGAAGCACGCCTGGATGACTGGAATGGTGAGCAGATAAAAGAGACACAATGGAAACACATTCATTTAAAAATAAATGCAGGCCTATATGTTGCAGTGTATGCTCTGTAACCATATGCATTTTGTATGAAAAACATAAACAAATTAAATACAAATGTGAGCATGCAGACTCCAGTGAAGTTTCTCTCTCTATCTCTCTCTCACTCACCCCACTGACACACATACATACAGTACAGTACACAGTAGGCTATATATGGGTCACAGCCACCGGGTCAGGACGTTTCTGTTACATTTCAACAGATGTTTTGGGGGTTTCCAGATGTTAAAGTTCCATTACAAACCGTTTTAGACACAAAGCAGCAGGGGGTTCGTTTGTTTGCTATCAGGCTAACTACACTGTTGTTGTTTCACGAACTTACCGGATAAAGATAGAGAACCGCACCAACCAGAATGACAACAAATGTCACAGCGAAGATGGCAAAGTCCAGCATGGTTTATAAAAAAAAGTACGTTTTATTAACTCTAAATTGGTGCAGGACTATAAGGAGTACGACTTTCACATGGTCAGATGTTACCACATCTACGCACACTGCACTCTGCAAGTTAAGTTAGTCACTAATCCATCTCTCCGAGTTCAACTACACGGACTAGTAAGAACCTATTTCCTAGGCTCCCAGAGCCATGGAGTAAAGACAGAATTACGACAACTCCGTTCACTTCATGGGGCTTCAGTCCAACAACGGCTCCTACATACCGGTAGACTTCTATTGGCAAAGAGCATAGCAAATGGGGACAAGAAATGCATGGGACTATCATGCAACAGCTTGATTGATTGATTGATTGAAATATTTATTAACAGTTTGTAGAATTTACAGTACATTTTAAGCACAGACTCAATACAAAGACTGTTAACTGTGAGTGGACGACCCAATTAAGCATTACACTTGTTTACAACAGGGTCCACATTGTTCAATTCATCAAAACATTTAGAGACATACAAATAGACACTTCTATGTAGCTAAGCTCAGCTTTAATGATCTTAAATACCTTTATTTTAGATTGTTTTGTAGTAATAGTACAACATAAACATTACAGAGACTTGTAGTTGTCACTGTAGGCTACAATACTTTAAAACAGTTGTCATGTTGCACACATCATGCCTTAAAATAGCTCTTATTTGTGCCGCCCTCGTTGAAAACAATGTATTTCCAACTCCAGCTTGTCCCAGTCCAGGGCTGCATGGACAGCGCTCGAGCGCTCAGATTTCCTGCCCCCTCAATGTCGTAACTCTGTGGTAACTAAACTATAGCTTTGTTTTCCTCCGAGGTAACCGGTGGAAAGCCTGATGGGCTAGGCTAGGTTAATGGTTTCGGCAGCATGCAGCAGCAGATACAGATAGTCTGAGATAGAGCAGTTCGTTTCATGTCCTGTCCAGTGTCCTACCTTCATCTTAACTTTATATAGCATCTAACAGATCGCTAAAGTGTGTTACTTTCCGGGAAGACCTCGATCCACAACAGGAATCAGGCTCAAGAGAGAAGAGGCTATGCTATGGTTTGTATTTGCAAAACAAATAGCAAAACAATAAACACGGGAACCCTCCAAGCTACTCGCTCATTCGCTGCTCGATCGAGTTTATTTAATAATTGGCAAATTATATTCAAGCCGCCACTAAAAGTGCCTATACGCAGGCCGATATCACCTAATTAAATAGCATTAGGGCTATGTACCAGAGCCAGTCAGGAGGACCCTGAACCTGCTCTCTCCTTGGCCGAACAGGCTGATTCTTCCTTCCATCCACCTTTCATAAAGTGTCTGCCTGGTTACCAAAAAACCCACAGTGGGCTGCGCTGCCTATGTGGGAGCCAGGTGGGATAACTATATGGTGGGATTCATATGGAAATGTCAGCGGGCACCAGATGGTTCTCAGAGTTGCCCGTGGGGTCTTTAAGTGGGTTCTACCTGGGTCCTAGGTGGGCCCCACCTTGGCAATTTATGTGGGGCTGACATGGGTCCCTATTATGGAATACTGGGCAGTGGGCACCAAATCAGTGCAACCTGAGAAGTCTGGGAAAGAAATGCCCATCCCCAACCCAAACTTGGGCAGGTGCTGAGCGAGCCTATAAGTGAGGGGAGCAAATATTTTAACACAAGCAGCGCCAGGATTCCTTCAAAATAGGAGCTCTGGGGTGCCGGAAAGACATTTTACTCTGAAACCCACGACCCGGAAACAATTTGGGAAAAAAGTTTGCTTTACATTGCTAGCTTACATTGCTATCGTTTTAATTTATACGATATATGATCCAAAAAGTGTTCATATTTTGCGGGAGAGACGGAGGAGGAGCAGAAATGAGGCGCTAGTATATCCGTCAGCTCAAGACCACGGAGAGCGCCCTGGATTAGGAGAGACGACTGAGACTTTAATCTTGACAAATTGTTTTTTAATGATAGTAGGCTGACTTTGTTATTGTTAATAATAATGTGGCTGACTTTGATCCCACACTATAGTTTTATCACATTCATTTTCATTTATTTTTCTTTTAGGTTTTATGACCTCAATTATGTTGAACTGCTAGTTTCGCCAGCCATACTGAAATCAATCTCACAGAATCATGTATTCACTTGAAGTTTTATTTCTGTTTTGTTTAGTGCAGCCGCGCTGCTATTTCTCCATCTGCTCATCTGAGTTAACACCCACAATACAAGTGCAACAAAAACATTGGCCATAGGCCTTACAATACAATATATGAGAACACGCAATCCTAACAAATTACATCCCCAGAACATTCAGTGGATTTTCTGTGGTCTGAAGTTTTCTCTGGGGTTTGGAAGTCTTTTGAGCTGCAATGAAAACAGCCAAAACAATAAACACAGTGACATCTGCTGGCAAATCCCTTTGACATATATTATGGAATTTGCAGGTTGTGACATCATAAACAGCAGGAAGATCAGAGCACTTGTTTGAGCCAGAAAACCCCAGACCACAGAAAATCTACTGAATGTTCTGTAGTTCAGTTTTTTGTGGGTACAATTGAGCTCAGAAAACCATTTGTTTTTATGTCACCTGTAGCTCCTAGCCAGACCAACCTGAAGACCAGCCAGACCTCAACCAGTGTGTGGAGCCCAGACTGCAGGTGAAGATGAACTCCCCAGACTCAGCCAGGGATGTTTCTATTAAACGGGAGGAAACTGAATACATTTCTATTAAACAGGAACCTGAAGACATTTCTATTAAACAGGAGGAACCTGAAGACATTTCTATTAAACAGAAGGAACCTGAAGACATTTCTATTCTGCTCCAGGAGGAACCAGAGCCTCCACACATTAAAGATGAACAGGAGGAACTACTTCAAAGACCAGAGGAACCTGATGGGTCTATGTTGACATTACTAGCAGTGAAAGGTGAAGTTGATGAAGACATCTCTTCACACTGCATTGAAGTTGAACTCGAATCTGACACTGAAGTCACTGATGACAGTGGTGATTGGGGGGAGGCAAGTGGAGGTGTCGAGTCTGTCGACACTGTAGAAAGACCTTTCCAGTGTAAAATGTGTAACAAGAGTTTCAGTAAGTTAGGTGAGTTGAAGACGCACCAGCGTATCCACACAGGAGAGAAGCCATTTCAGTGTAAACAGTGTGACAAGAGTTTCAGTCTCTCAAGTGACTTTAAGAGACACCAGTATGTCCACACTGGAGACAAACCTTTCCAGTGTAAACAATGTGACAAGAGTTTCAGTTTGTTAGGTAATCTGACGGCACACCAGCATCTCCACACGGGAGACAAACCTTTCCAGTGTAAACATTGTGACAAGAGATTCAGTCAGTCAAGTCACCTGAAGTCACACCAGCTTGTCCACACTGGAGACAAACCTTTCCAGTGTAAACATTGTGACAAGAGTTTCAGTTTGTTAGGTGACTTTAAGAGACACCAGCATCTCCACACTGGAGACAAACCTTTCCACTGTAAACAGTGTGACAAGAGTTTCAGGCAGTCAGCTCACCTGAAGAGACACCAGCTTGTCCACACTGGAGACAAACCTTCCCAGTGTAAACATTGTGACAAGAGTCACAGTGTTAGGTAATCTGACGGCACACCAGCATCTCCACACTGGAGACAAACCCTTTCCACTGTAAACAGTGTGACAAGAGTTTCAGGCAGTCAGCTAACCTGAAGAGACACCAGCTTGTCCACACTGGAGACAAACCTTCCCAGTGTAAACATTGTGACAAGAGTCACAGTGTTAGGTAATCTGACGGCACACCAGCACCTCCACACTGTAGACAAACCCTTTCCACTGTAAACAGTGTGACAAGAGTTTCAGGCAGTCAGCTAACCTGAAGAGACACCAGCATCTCCACACTGGAGACAAACCTTTCCACTGTAAACAGTGTGACAAGAGTTTCAGGCAGTCAGCTCACCTGAAGAGACACCAGCTTGTCCACACTGGAGACAAACCTTCCCAGTGTAAACATTGTGACAAGAGTCACAGTGTTAGGTAATCTGACGGCACACCAGCATCTCCACACTGGAGACAAACCTTTCCACTGTAAACATTGTGACAAGAGTTTCAGGCAGTCAGCTAACCTGAAGAGACACCAGCTTGTCCACACTGGAGACAAACCTTTCCAGTGTAAACAGTGTGACAAGAGTTTCAGTTCGTCAGGTCACCTGAAGTCACACCAGCGTGTCCACACAGGAGACAAACCTTTCCACTGTAAACATTGTGACAGAGCTGCCTGTGTGTTTTATTATCACAAAATGGGGCTGACGCTCAGCACAAACAGTATGGCATTGGACCAGCGCGTCAACCAGGTCCATCTAAGGGATCAACTCCTCGAGAGCTAAGACGGGGCTCTCATACTTACATTTAGGCCCAGGCTACACGTATATGGATCTTTTTTCTAAACGCATTCTTTTGTGTACGTTTGGTCCTTTTAGCCACACGCAAACGGCGTTTTCGGCCACTCAAACGGAGGTTTTTGGAAACGATGATGTCAATGCTTACTGCGCATATAATTTGTACTATAATTAGGTGAGAAATGCAGCTTGTGCCTGCATGGAAACTACACGGATATCTATCCAATTGTTCATGTTTATATATCACTGTCAACAACTTTAAAACGTTTCATATGTTGCATCAACTGCAAAGGCTCTGCTCTGCTGCATCCAATAATAAATATATCGGCCTACTAGTCCAGTGCGGACTGGTGATTTCTGTATTTTCAAATACAATTTCTGTATTTTCAAATACATTTTCTGTATTTTCAAATACAGAAAATAGGTATTTCAAATACTGCCCATATCTGCCATCTGTGTATGAATGGGTGTGTGAATCAGTGAATGCAATGCACAATCTATGTAAAAGCGCCTTGGATGAAGGCGCTATATAAATGCACCATTTACTTTATATTGTATATGTATAACATTGTGTTTTGCAGATTAAACGTTTTTCATACAGCTGCATATACTTGTTGACAGCACTGTTAATGTGTATTTTCAGACTTTAACCCAGTGGTTTTCAACTATTTTGATACCAGGGCCCAATATGTATTCAGCATTTGAGCCACGGACCACCATTTGACGAGGTTTAAGGCTCATTCATAGTCTGGATTTTCGGTATTGAGGTGACCACCGAACTACAACATGACATCACGAGCCGCGGTGAAGAGCAAACCACCGCCCCAGCCCTTCTCTCTGTTTTTACTCACCACCGCTCCACATTATTTCAGCTCCGGTGGTCACGTCACCACCGGAGAGGTGGTCACCTCACCACCGGAGAGGTGGTCACCTCACCACCGGAGCGGTGGTCACCTCACCACCGGAAATCCAGACTATGAATGAGCCTCTAGTCTCTCAGACCCAAAACTGAGATTATTTTATTTTTGTCCACAATTCTATGCTGTATTTAGGAGAGTCAACAGGCAAACGTTCATCAAAACAACAATTCTTCTACATTTTCAAATTGTGTAGACTTCTTGTAAGAAATGCAGATCTTTTAACAATGATTTAACTCTTGAGAGCGTAAAATGAAACCAAATGGACCCTTTTCACTCTCAAGAGTTAAAGGTCTATATAGGGTCCATGTGGTTACCAACTCTCCATCATTTAGCTGCATGGGGACCACCTGGAATGCCTTCAAGGACCACTGGTTGAAGACCACTGAAACACTCAGGTACTTGGTCTGCTCTTTAAGTCATTTAGACCCGAGGGCGATTCTACAAAATCCTGACGGTTTTCTCAAAAACCCATGTTTCTATGTCAGTCGTTCTCAAACATTTTCATGTCAAGGACCCCAAAAATTATATGTATTTGGCCACCGACGATCACTCTGAACGAATATACATTCAAAGATTTCAGGCACATTTTCCAGATTTTTCAGAAATAGCAGACCTACAAGCTCGTAGGGCAAGCTTGAGCTTGTAGATTTGTTTTTCAATAGCTAAAGTATAACATGATGCCTAAAAACACCAAAAGGAGTTCCCGCCCAGAATGGGTTAATTACACCAATCCTATCCTAGCCACCCATTGACTAATCTAATCTAATGTACGGCAACCTTCCCCGTGTTTCTTCACCAGTCCGATCCTGAAGAACAGTTTGCCGGCCACTGCTACAGAGCTGACAATGAGGTTATATCTTCTCTGGAGTCCTGCCTCAAAGCAGACCAGAGGTAGAAAACTGTCGTTCCCCTAGGGACACAGGCATCAGTAAGCAGGAACTGGGGATGGCAATGAAGGACCGGGAAGTCTGGCGTGATGTTGTGAAATCCACGATCTCGACCACGGTCGAAAAATGATGACACCAAACCTTTTTGCTGAAAATAACACCAGTAATCAGTTTAGGCCGTAACCCATTGGTTTTCAAAGTGGGGACTAAGGACCCCCATAGCTTGAGGGTCCTGACCAAATTAGCAACTACATTTTAACAGATTTAACTATAGGCAATTAATCAATTATAGTTAGAAATGCATTCTAGGATCCTCTCCCATAACTGTTACCCGATCTGCAACCTGACTCTGGATAAAGGATGGATGGATGGATATAAAAAAAATGTTACCAAGTGTGCGTGCATGCGTGTGTATATACATATATATATAGACATAGTTAGACAATTAAATTAAGTCCAAAACTAAATCCCTTGGACTAATGGAGAGAAAATGGAGATGCAAAAACTGACCCCACACAGTATCCTGACTGCAGTATTTCTCTGTGAGATCACGAGTTAAACTTACACCAATATCTTTAAAAATAGAGTGATTGCATACAGACGTCTGGCTTCTATACAGTAGCATGTTGTCATTTTATAACCAGGATCCTACCTAGTGTTAAGTCTACATTGGATTGGCTGATAAATAATGAAATCCTCTCTACAGAGGACAGAAATGGAACGTTTAAATTTCGACGATTCTAATTTTCTGAAAAACCCACGATGTTTCTGTCAGTGGTTCTCAAGGTTTGTCATGTCAAGCACCCAAAGAATTGTATGAATTTGGCCGCCGACCCCCATCTGAAAATATGTTGTTCCAGGGACCCCCCTAGAAGCAAAAAAATAGCAGACCTACAAGCTCATAGCATGACCTTGTAGGTCTGCTATTTTTCAATAGCTAAAGTATAACATAATGCTTAAAACACCAAAAGGGGTTAATTCCGAAATCTCACTGTTGAGCTCAATGGAATATAAGAAAGAAGCACATCACTGCAGTTGGATAAAATCTTATATTTCAAAAGGTGAACATTATATACAACAGATGTCATTCAAATACAAAACTAAAGTACTGCCAAAAAAAAAGATGTACATTTGGTGTTCACTGCTAAATAGTACAAAGGTGTGTGAAATGTGTAATTGCACATTTTCTTTGTCTCATGCAGTCATTTCATTTTTGTCTTCTAATTCAGGTGGTTTAATCTCCATCTCCATGAGGTACTCTGAAAAAGACAACAGATGTGATTGCTACTTTAGTTCGTTGTTTTGTGTGTGTGTGTGTGTGTGTGTGTGTGTGTGTGTGTGTGTGTGTGTGCGTGCGTGCGTGCATGTCAAATGTCATAAGTGTATTACAGTTTGAGAAACAGACAAATGAGAGAGAAATGGTTCTATGGTTTTACGGTTAAGACTTTGAGTGTGTGTGTGTGTGTGTGTGTCTCTCTCACTCTCAGTGTGGTCTATGTCAGGCCGGGTGGCGATGAGGATCCAGGCGAGGCCGACCAACAGCGCCACCACCAGGTTGACCGTCAGCCAGGGGTGAAGGAAGTGGTGCTCGGAGCCTTGAGGCCTGAGACAGACAGGGAGAGCACATTCAGTCAAAACAGCTTCAAAAGCTGTTCGGAGATAACACCAGAATCCATCCAGTGTTTAGAAGCACATTTTTAGTTTTAATTCATAGTCTCTTGAATAGTTTTCATTTAGTTTTAGTCACATTTTAGTCACCTGGAATATTTGTGTGTTACTAGTTTTAGTCATAAGACTTTAGTCGACTAAACCTACAATTGATTTAGTCGAACAAAATGTATTTTCGCAGGCCTCGATGCCGTTGTAATGACTGTTTTACTTTTTACAGTCATTCTCACATTTTGACTTGATCATTGGATTTGACTTGACTCACCACAGAGTTACATTGGGGCTTTCATAGAGGTTGATACGATCGCTGGTCATCTGCTGGCTGAGAGACAGGACCAGGGCCGAGGAATAAACTGTAGGTTTAGACAGGACCAGGTAGGTAGGTTAGAGACAGGACCAGGGCCGAGGAATAAATTGTAGGTTGTACGGAAAGATGCACAGACAGACATGCACGCACGCACGCACACACACACACACCCACCCACCCAGGCACACACACACACACACACACAAAGGCAGGCAGAGGGACACAGTAAATATAAGCTGTATAGAGACGAGCAGAATGCTAAACAAAATGGAGAAGTAAATTAATGTGAAAACCTTCCTTCTTTTCTGCCAACTTTCCCCCCATTTTAGTCGTTATGCCAATTCCCTGATGTCCCTACACACTTGTGTAGTGCTGACCCCTAGTGGTTGTTCTTGGGACTGGTTGGTCATAGGGATCAGAATCTGAGTTGCCAGACGTTTTCGCCAGCTCCCCGCATTACAAACGGGACGGTCACACACACAGCTGTTGCTGTGTGTGCATTATACATAACAAGTTAAGAAGAAACTACACTCGAGATTATACTAGACTAGAGAGTGCGGATATTCCTTTTTTCATTCAAATAAATGCATGTCTGTTAAAATGCGTGTGAACTAAAGACTCACAGAATGCTGCCAGCGCCACAGGGTCCAGTGTGACAAAGTCCCGCAGAGCCGTGGGGCCTTTAGCCAGATTCATCCTGGACAGAAAACACACTATGTTATTTCATTTTTCAACAATGTGTGTGACTACATACATACTGTACACAATGCGCACATCTCTTTTCAAGCAATGGACTTATAATTGATTTTATTTAACAATTTCACTTTTCCCCCTCACATCAATATAATCAGAATTGTCAGAGACAGTTAGGAAAGCAAGATAATAATTTATCCCAAACTGTTAGCAACCTATAATATGATGGTTAATATTAATATTTTTTACAGTCTGGTGATGGTGGATCTCATGTGACCAGCCTTGGAAATATCGACGCTCATGCCTGAAAATGCTGTATAGAAAAAGCTATTATTGATATTGGCCCAACCCTACTGATGTACTGAATGCTGAAGACCATATCGCTTTTGTTATTATTATAATACATGTACCGGTATTTAAAATGGAGCATACACACAACTCCCCCTTGGGCTTAAGTTATACTCTGTCATACTATCGCAATGTGACACTTTGGCCCCTTTTTTTCACATAATTATGCACAATAATAATTATGCAGAACCATACCTATTTTAAATTGTTTATAGGATAATTGTTTATAGGATCAATATAAGTAAATTAAGATATGATAAACCCTTCCGTAGCTTTGTCATATAGTAAGTTTTACCTATAGTAGCCTATACATGATAGGTGAATAGGTAAACATTTAATTAATAGTTATCACAATGAAACTGATTGATTACTTACACGAAGATAATGATTTATTGAATTACAAGTTTTCTGAAATTGTAAAAAAAATAAAAAATATGAAAAAGCTACTACTGTGGAACTCAATATAAGTAAATTAATATATCATAGATTCATAACTTATGGTATATTAATTTACTTATATTGACCCTATAAACAATTTAATATATATCTAGGTATGCTTTTGCCCACTCAATGCATAATGTACGTTCCAATTTTGGAGCTCTGACTCAAGGACTAAGAACCTGTCGAAGGAGAGGGGAGAGCGTACCCGTCATAGCAGAGGGGAGAGCGTACCTGTCGAAGGCGGCCACAGTGCTAATTGCCAGCAGCATGTAAAGCAGAGACTGCGACGGGTACGCCAGTCTGTGGTAGTGTTCCAGCAGGTTGTCCAGAGCTGTGAGCTCAGGGCCGGCCAAGACGTAGACTATGATGGTGTTCCACACGGCGTAGCCGGCCAGGAACCCATGACAGAACACCCCTAGATCCCTGCAGAAGAGAGGAGAGAGGAGTGTTTTTCATTCCCATCCGTCTACGGATATGGTGTGTGCTTCTTCACCGATACAGTGACACACTCAGTTCAATTCAATCTTATTAAAGTGTCAAATCACAACAAGTTGTCTCAAGACACTTTACATGTAGAGCAAAGGACCGACAGAGATCCCCACCCAGAGCAAGACATTATATGACAGTGATATTAACGAAAACCTCCCCCTTAGGAAGAAATGTCAAGCAGAACCCGACTCTAGGGTGGGCCAGAGTAATATACGGTAGTAATATACAAAGAAGAAAAACAACAACAAAAAGTGTTGTAAACCTGCCGTTTTTTTCTACTTTCTAATTCTTTGTTTGGCCCAAAACATTGTGTTTATTGTCATGATTGTCATGATTTGTCTCATGAACCGTCTTTAAATAAATACTTTCTGAAAAGTCTATGAGAAAAATGAACGGAGAATCATTTCCTGGGCCCTGGTAGGGGGGCGGGACTGCGACGCTACACTCTACTCTACACTCTGGGGTGGGCGGGGACCGTGTCAGGGGAGAGAAATGGAGAGAGAAGGAGAGACAGGGAGTAGATACAGCCACATATTAATGATGGAGACAAAACTGGAACAAGAATAAAAGGTACACACACACACACACACACACACACACTCAGAGTACACACCTGAAACCTGTGTGTACTCTGAGTGCCACGTCTCTGGTGTTATAGAGAGACTGGGGCTGCAGTTCCATGAAGTTGTCCGACTGGTGATTGGTCTTCCCCCCCCTGTCATAACGCTCTGCTGGCTGAAAACGCTCTGCAGATGCACACACACACACACACACACAAAATAAAGCAGTCAGTGATTGTATTAACCTCAAGTCTAAATTAATCAGTACAGTAGAGTGAGATGACGTTCCATCTTGAAAATGTTGCTCAAATTGAACGAACTAAGGTCTGTTACCACCAGCATCATTTCATGTCACTTCACTGTTCAGAACATTTCCTTATGACATCGGTGATCTCCATATCCCATTCTGACCGGGCACCCATTTTGGTGTTAGCATCATGTTATGCTTTATCTATTGAAAAATAGCAGATCTACAAGCTCATAGCGCGCCACCGAGTGGCGCGCTACGAGCTTGTAGGTCTGCTATTTTTGAAAAATCGAAGAACGACTGACATTTTTTAAATCTGATCTCAGGTCAGAATGGGTTAATCAGACCAGTGTGTGTCCAGTGGAAACCTCGTATGAATCTGATCTCAGGTCAGAATGGGATATTCGGGCATACAGCGAGGACGGTCACACAGACATTCCTATAGATGGAAGACAGATGTCATGACGTCGATCACTAGACACTCACTCGTCCGCTCCACGAAGCCCCTCCCCACCGGCTTGCTCTGGCCCTGGGGGGCCGAGAACAGGGAATGCTGGGGGATCGAGGAGGAATCATCCGTGATGATGTCGTCCGCTTCTACGTCGAGCTCGGCAGGCAACTGCGACTCTGTGACTTGTGACTTCCTGGTTTGGAAGACATCGGAAGGGACATTGTCAGATGCTTTTATTGTCTTTACCATGACCAGTGTGTGTGTGTGTGTGTGTGTGTGTGTGTGTGTGTGTGTGTGTGTATGTGTGTGTCATCACAAATAAAGGAACCACCATTCCAATTCATCATATTTCACTGATATTAGTCTCTTAAACCAAGGTACCTTGTCATATTTTGTGATATTTTGGGTTTATTTATTTTTTACAGATTACGTGATTTGTAGAAAACATGGATGCTCAGTGTAGAGTCTGTGTAGACTGTAGAGGATAGTTATAGCTTTGATGACGCTCTGCTTTCTGCATAGCCTCGGGACCCAGCGGCCTTTTGTTTGTCATCAACGTCATTTCTTTTAGCGCAACTTCCGCCCCCAAAAAATGATAGCGTCTACAGCGTATAGGTCTTGCCCAGTGTGGGGTGAGCCCAGCATGAGGGAGGGAGGCCTGTATTTCGCTAACCAATAATATAGTGCAGAGGAGCGTCGCTCCAACTTTGAGGGGAGGAGGAAGGGAGCGTATAGGCTCATAGGTTGGTGAACCAATAGGAAGTCGGCGTTGGTTTCCTGCACTAGTTTGTCCCGCCCCTCTATGCCCATATATAGGTCTAGTAGTCTCTTTCAGGCATGAATGAACACACTCACTTCTTCTTCTTTGGTTTCTTGACAATTTCCTCCCCGTCCGTGTTCTGCTCCGGCCCGTCTTCGTTCACCAGGTCTGCCTGGTCGTCCTCAACATCTGGAGTCAGACACACCATGAATCAGACACACCCTCCCCAAAGCCTCAACATCTGGAGTCAGACACACCATGAATCAGACACACCCTCCCCAAAGCCTCAACATCTGGAGTCAGACACACCATGAATCAGACACACCCTCCCCAAAGCCTCAACATCTGGAGTCAGACACACCATGAATCAGACACACCCTCCCCAAAGCCTCAACATCTGGAGTCAGACACACCATGAATCAGACACACCCTCCCCAAAGCCTCAACATCTGGAGTCAGACACACCATGAATCAGACACACCCTCCCCAAAGCCTCAACATCTGGAGTCAGACACACCATGAATCAGACACACCCTCCCCAAAGCCTCGACATCTGGAGTCAGACACACCGTGAATCAGACACACCCTCCCCAAAGCCTCAACATCTGCAGTCAGACACACCGTGAATCAGACACGCCCTCCCCAAAGCCTCAACATCTGGAGTCAGACACACCATGAATCAGACACACCCTCCCCAAAGCCTCAACATCTGGAGTCAGACACACCATGAATCAGACACACCCTCCCCAAAGCCTCAACATCTGGAGTCAGACACACCATGAGTCAGACACACCCTCCCCAAAGCCTCAACATCTGGAGTCAGACACACCATGAATCAGACACACCCTCCCCAAAGCCTCAACATCTGGAGTCAGACACACCATGAATCAGACACACCCTCCCCAAAGCCTCAACATCTGGAGTCAGACACACCATGAATCAGACACACCCTCCCCAAAGCCTCAACATCTGGAGTCAGACACACCATGAATCAGACACACCCTCCCCAAAGCCTCAACATCTGGAGTCAGACACACCATGAATCAGACACACCCTCCCCAAAGCCTCAACATCTGCAGTCAGACACACCATGAATCAGACAGACACACCCTCCCCAAAGCCTCAACATCTGGAGTCAGACACACCATGAATCAGACACACCCTCCCCAAAGCCTCAACATCTGGAGTCAGACACACCATGAATCAGACACACCCTCCCCCCAAAGCCTCAACATCTGGAGTCAGACACACCTTGAATCAGACACACCCTCCCCAAAGCCTCAACATCTGGAGTCAGACACACCATGAATCAGACACACCCTCCCCAAAGCCTCAACATCTGGAGTCAGACACACCATGAATCAGACACACCCTCCCCAAAGCCTCAACATCTGGAGTCAGACACACCATGAATCAGACACACCCTCCCCAAAGCCTCAACATCTGGAGTCAGACACACCATGAATCAGACACACCCTCCCCAAAGCCTCAACATCTGGAGTCAGACACACCATGAATCAGACACACCCTCCCCAAAGCCTCAACATCTGGAGTCAGACACACCATGAGTCAGACACACCCTCCCCAAAGCCTCAACATCTGGAGTCAGACACACCATGAATCAGACACACCCTCCCCAAAGCCTCAACATCTGGAGTCAGACACACCATGAATCAGACACACCCTCCCCCCAAAGCCTCAACATCTGGAGTCAGACACACCGTGAGTCAGACACACCCTCCCCAAAGCCTCAACATCTGGAGTCAGACACACCATGAATCAGACACGCCCTCCCCAAAGCCTCAACATCTGGAGTCAGACACACCATGAGTCAGACACACCCTCCCCAAAGCCTCAACATCTGGAGTCAGACACACCATGAATCAGACACACCCTCCCCAAAGCCTCAACATCTGGAGTCAGACACACCATGAGTCAGACACACCCTCCCCAAAGCCTCAACATCTGGAGTCAGACACATCCATGAATCAGACACACCCTCTCCAAAGCCTCAACATCTGGAGTCAGACACACCATGAATCAGACACACCCTCCCCAAAGCCTCAACATCTGGAGTCAGACACACCATGAATCAGACACACCCTCCCCCAAAGCCTCAACATCTGGAGTCAGACACACCATGAATCAGACACACCCTCCCCAAAGCCTCAACATCTGGAGTCAGACACACCATGAATCAGACACACCCTCCCCAAAGCCTCAACATCTGGAGTCAGACACACCATGAATCAGACACACCCTCCCCCCAAAGCCTCAACATCTGGAGTCAGACACACCTTGAATCAGACACACCCTCCCCAAAGCCTCAACATCTGGAGTCAGACACACCATGAATCAGACACACCCTCCCCAAAGCCTCAACATCTGGAGTCAGACACACCATGAATCAGACACACCCTCTCCAAAGCCTCAACATCTGGAGTCAGACACACCATGAATCAGACACACCCTCCCCAAAGCCTCAACATCTGGAGTCAGACACGCCATGAATCAGACACACCCTCCCCAAAGCCTCAACATCTGCAGTCAGACACACCATGAATCAGACACGCCCTCCCCAAAGCCTCAACATCTGGAGTCAGACACACCATGAATCAGACACGCCCTCCCCAAAGCCTCAACATCTGGAGTCAGACACACCATGAATCAGACACACACTCCCCAAAGCCTCAACATCTGGAGTCAGACACACCATGAATCAGACACACCCTCCCCAAAGCCTCAACATCTGGAGTCAGTCAGACACACCATGAATCAGACACACCCTCCCCAAAGCCTCAACATCTGGAGTCAGACACACCATGAATCAGACACGCCCTCCCCAAAGCCTCAACATCTGGAGTCAGACACACCATGAATCAGACACACCCTCCCCAAAGACCAGGTCTGCCTGGTCGTCCTCAACATCTACAGTCAGACACACCATGAATCAGACACACCCTCCCCAAAGCCTAAGCTAATTCCCTTTAAGCCCTTTCCACACCTAAGCGCAAAACGGTTTTGCGCCGGGGACAGAAGAAGCTGTGCGGCGTGTGCGCAGCTGGTTTTTAGACAGCTGGTGGATGGGAATTAAGCTCCACCTCCGCGGAGGAGAGCGCATCCGGGAATCTTGCGCGAGCAAGTCGTCCGCGGAAGTGGGGCTTCTTTTCCATCCACCAGCTGTCTAAAAACCCGGTTTTGAAGCTGTGCGCAGCCGAAAACGTGCGCGGCTCTTTTGATAGTGTGGCAGCACCTTTACTCCTGTCTTTCCAAAAAAAATCCAATCACCGACTACAATTGGTCCAAAATGCAAACAAGTGCAAGAAGGTTCGATTACTCCCATCCTAGCCACCCTCCACTGGCTGCCCATTTCTTTTAGAATTAATTTTAAAATTCTACATTTTACTTTCAAGGCTAGGTCCGCCTTGCTCCGCCCTACATTTCAGACTTACTTGACTCCTATGAGCCAGCCCGCGAGTTGAGATCCTCGGGGAAAGCCCTTCTCACTATAAAAACAGGCCGCAAAGACTTTTGGCGATCTGTGCACCCTCACTGGAGATCAGGCTCGCCGACTTGGTCGACGCTTCCTCGTTTTAAATCACTCCCGAAGACCCATTTCTACAAAGCTGCTTTTAATCCTTTATCGTGATTTCTTTGTATGTATTTTTCACCTTTTTTTTTTAATCTGTTTTCCACTGATGTGCCATTATTTCTTTTGATGCATGATATGTTCTATCTATGCTCTTGTTGTTCAGCACTTTGTGACCTTGTTCTTGAAAGGTGCTATATAAATAAAGCTTTATTATTGTTATTAGCTGACCCTAACCTCACGGGAAGCCACGGGTGATTTTTTTAACATGCAGCACTGACTAATAATGACTGTAGGACTGTTGGTATGTCTAACCAACGTATGCAGTGAACCTCCATGAATTCATAAAGCATTAGAGAGGTATGACAGACAGACAGAAAGACATTTATGATTCAAACCTATGGTTTGAACTTTCTTCTTCTTTTTCCTTCTGTGGTGTCCTTCATTCACGGGGTCGGGGGTCGCTGTCTCCTTGACCTCAGACGTCCTGCGGTTGTCCAGGCCTCGCATCTCCAACCCAGGCTCTACACACAAACAAGGACACTTTAGAGGCCCGTTCATACTCCTGTTTTAGGTGGAGTATACCAAGAACTGGACTCTGAGTAGGCCTTAAATGGTCATACCGGTAGTCTGGCTTGTTCATTCCATTGACTACGAATCCTGGTACACTTGACATTACTATTATTGACGACCATTTTTTCCAACGCATGTTTTTGTGTCATTTTAGAGAAAGCTACTGGATTCAGTTAATTTCAGCACGAAAAACGGTACTTCAGAAACAAGCTTGAGACATGTTATCCAACACAATGAAATAAAACTCTTTGGTAATCTTTTGTCAAAGTGATGTTATTGTAATCTGAAAAGTTATTATTAAAGATTATTATTAAAATTATTCTGGTAGGTGTTTTAATCACTTTGAACAAAATGTAAGTATTAAAGGGATTGTGACATTAAAAAAAAGGTTTTGGAATTGTTCTTATTTTTTTTAGGTTTTCTAATCTCAATTGCACCCAAAAAACATGACCTTTTAACATTCAGTAGATTTTCTGTGATCTGGGGTTTTCTGGCTCAAACAGGTGCTCTGACTTGCCGGCAGTTTGTGATGTAAGCTCCTGCAAATCCCATATATGTCAATGGGATTTGCCAGCAGATGTCACTGATTTTACTGTTTTGCCTGTTTTCATTGTAGCTCAAAAGGCTTCCAAACCCCAAAGAAAACTTCAGACCACAGAAATTCCACTGAATGTTCAAAGTTCAGGTTATTTGGGTGTAATTGAGGTCATAAAACCTAAAAGAAAAATAAATGAAAATGAATGTCATAAAACCTTTAAAAAATGTCTCAATACACTTAATTTATATTATACATGTTTATTCCACTACTGATTCTATTTTTATTTCTATTTCTATTTCTAATGTTTTGATTCTTGTCTTGTGTTTGAGAGAGACCTACCTTCTAAACCATTGGTCTCCCTTTTGGCTTTTTTCCTTCTGGTTTTGATTACAGGAGCATCTTCTGCACAACATATTCAAAGTAAAACAAGTATGAATGAAACCACGTGCTTCCCAACAAATGTAATACATACAGATTGAATGCAATTCATAGGAAATTCAAATATAGGCACTAACTTACCAACACTTTCTTGACTTCATGTGTCCACGTGGCATGTATATAACACAAAGAGAAGCAGAATACGTATCAATTAGACAATCTGGAAAGTGTAACATCAACACCGTTACAGCATTCAGAGGTAACGATTGTGTGCTGCCCCCCCCCCCCCCCCCCCCGGCCCCCGAGTCCCGAACAGCACATTTGAGCAAATTTTCAATTATTTAAAAAAAAGATTGCGTCGTATACAATAAAGTATGTACTGCTGAAATGGCAACGTTGAATGGCTAAATTAATTTCCAAGACACAGTGCGTGGTTGCTCAAAGTTAGTACCGTGAGTGACAAAGTGCCTACTACAGTGTGAACATTAGCATCTACGGTATAGTGGAAGTAAAAAAAAAAAGTATAGCTGGTGATTCATTTCCCACTTACTATGGCATGGCAGGAAGTGCCCGCTGGCCATGCTGAGGGGAGAGAGAGAGAGAGAGAGAGAGAGAGAGAGAGAGAGAGAGAGAGAGAGAGAGAGAGAGAGATATGCAGAATGTCTCATTTCAAGTTATATAGGGCTGAAGTGGTTTAGTAACCAAAGTTTTCAAATAAATGTAGTGGAATATTTGCTTATTTTTTTCCTTCTTTTGTTTAGGTTATGTTTTTCTTTTTTTTGTGCAAATTCAGAAATAAATTGAGACACCAATTAGAATATTTGCTAATGAGATGTAGTGGAGTAGAAGTCAAAGTACTGGAAATTGGAAACACTCAAGCAACGTGCAAACATCTTAAAATTGTACATGCAGTAGTAGCAGTACCATTTAGACCTGACAACGATTCTAAATTGTAAAGGTTTTATGAAAAACCTGTGTTTCTATGTCAGTGGTGCTTTTTCATGCCAAGGACCCCCAAAAATATAAATTATAGTTATTGGCCGCCGACCTCCATCTGAAAATATGTTGTTCCAGGCAGGGACCTCCCCAGAAGCAAAGATTTGAGTTAAAAATGTCCGCTCTGAAAGAATATATATTCCAAATGTGCACTACATTTTCATGATCTTTCAAAAATAGCAGATCTACAAGCTCGTAGCATGGCATCCGGTGCCACGCTATGAGCTTGTGATCTGCTATTTTTCAGTAGCTAAAAATATAACATAATCCTTAAAACACCAAAAGTGGTTCCCGTCCAGAATGGGTAAAGTAAATGCATTTAGCTATACGTTCCACCACTGAACGCACCTATAGAAATGTTATAATGATACAAAAAAAACAAGCTGACATACAGTCAGCAACCACTGAAGCCTCTTACCTTTGGTTTCATAGCCAGGATGCGAACCCAGCAGTCAGGTGACATGACACTGTAACTGTTACAGTGTAACATCGCATACGATAGCCTACGTGGTGGTATAATCCCGTGCTAAATCTGTACGTGGCTATATTTCCATCTGACACGGATTGAGGATTAGATTATAGGCCTATCTGAGGCACGCACACTGGAGTCCACTCAACTTTAAGTGTTCATTTAATTCATGCATTGATAGCTCTCAGAGTGAATTAAGTTCAATTAACACTCAGAGTTTTTAACTGTGACTGTGTAGCCTACTTAGGATCAGACATTTATCCCAGTTTAAATCATTATTATAAAATATGATTTAAAATGAACAATGCTGTATTATGTTTTGAGGGCACTGTGATGGCCCATGGGCCCATCTGTAAGTTAATCAAGTCAATTGATTACACACTGTAAATATGTACATATGTTTGTTTTTACTAATTGTCACCCCCTTTTTTTTGCTTCCCTTTGTTTTATGGAAATAACAAAAAGACACTGTTTTACAGCTGGGGAAAAAACCTGTGACAATAAAGTAGATTTTGTTCTAATTCTGACCTGCTAACCAATGTCTGTTTTTGCTGCAAACACTGACTGCAGACTGCAGTCATATATTTATAGTTACCTGTGGAAGAGATGGCAATTCCCTCCGCCGTGTGCTGCTCTGTCTCTGTCCAAGTTGAAAACAAAATAAATAACTTAGCAAATATCGTCAACACTCAACACAACATTATAGGCCTAAACAATTTGACAGCTGCAGTAATAAAGATGTTTACAGCCATAAATGTGCAGTGAACTGAAAACACAAAATATGTGAGTTTTCTTTTGTTACTTGATGATAAAAAAAAGTTAAACAAAGAACAAAACCGTTACCTGTGCCTGTGCGTGGTCGTAATCCATATTCCAAAAGCGTTCTAAAATGAAGAACGTCTTTGAGGACAGCAAAGCGGTGTGTCTTAATACATGAGCATGAGTTGTATTAATAATAAAATGCTAATATCTCTCTAGTAAGTGCATGCTGGCTGTTGTTTACCCCTCCGTCTGTTGTTTATGATGCGTTGCTATCATTGACTATACGTTGCTACCCGGAAACGTCTTCACTTGTGTTTCCTGCTGAAAAGATCCGCCTATTGGCGGCCAGGCGGCGTATTGCTGCCCCCCACTGTTGGCTGTTGGGTACTTCTCATACTCTACTATATTTAATCCCCCATTTAATGGCATATTTCTATCTCTGGGACCCCCAATTTATATTCTAAAATCAATGTTAATTTAACTCTCAGAGTTACAGACCCATACGGGTCCATTTCCTAACTATCATTTAACTGGGGACCAACTCCCTCAAGGACCCCTGGTGGTCCCCAGACCCCACTTTGGGAACCACTGACTGATCTAATCCATCACATTCACATATTTGATTATTTCACCACTGTGAGCACATACTGTATAGGACTTTTTTAAAGCAATATATTTATTGAATTTTCTTTTCTTTTTCACATGTCCAGCGTTTTTCCATATATGCATTAAATTAATCTGTTCTATCAGATACAAACTGATCCATCATCCGTGTCAAATATGTTCAGACTGACACGGGTCACACGGCTACATCAGACCAACAGACTTCAGCACAATAAAAATGTACACTTCGACCTGTATAAAAAATCAACCAGGTCGATTCTGTATTGATTCAACCCAGAATCAGTTTCACGCACACAGGTTAATTACAGGTGTAAAGAGTTGTGTGACGTATTATTTTATTTGTGCGTGCTCCATCATTTTGTGCAGTTTTCCCACTTGCCACTGCCCTGCAGTTTGCCATAACAGCCATGGCAATTTCCGTGTGCATGCTGTCAGTAAGCCAACACTACCCCGATTCATACGATATAGTAATCATACACACAGGCTGACCACATGAAGATGAAAAACAAAATAGTCCTTATTTGGACATTTAACAGTTCATGCTCTGCATGACATCATATACCAAAACTCTGGTAACCTTTAAAGTCTGTGCAGGGTGCCACGGCACAACAACATGTCCTTACCCAAATATGTATATATTTATTTGCTAATTGTTAGCCTCCTTGCTGCAGGCCTCTGTTTGAGAAGCATTAATGTGACTTGGCCATTGGTGTCATTGCCTGTTGTTGCAGTGTGCGGCCATCAGTTTATCCAGTTCTCACGACAAACGCGGTCACGGGATGCTCAATTTGACCGGCGGGTCTGTGTCCTCGTCCTCGGGGACATTGGACGGAGTCCCCGCATGCAGTACCACTCCCTGTCCCTCAGTAGACACGGATACCACGTCACCCTTGTGGGGATCTTAGGTACCAAACCGCATCGCAACATACTTCTAGACGACAGAATAAGGATCGTCCCTGTTGCGAAGATGAATGGCATTGGAGTGGGACCCAGAATCGTTACGTATGTGACAAAGGTCATACTTCAGTCACTGCAGCTCCTCCGTGTGCTGATGGATATGGACGTACAATCTCACATTCTCATGCAGAATCCCCCGGGCTTGCCTAGCATCGCCGTGGTGGGTCTGGTGTGCGCCGTGCGTGGAAGCACGTTTATCATCGATTGGCACAACTATGGCTACACCGTCATGGCGCTCTCCCATGGACAGAATCACCCTGTTGTCAGACTGGCAAAGTGGTACGAGCACTTCTTTGGCCCCCTGGCCACCCACCACCACCTCTGTGTTACCAACGCCATGAAAGATGACCTGTTGAAGAACTGGGGCATCGAGGCGACAACATTGTACGACAATCCTCCTTCCATATTCAAGGAGACTCCAGTCAATCTCCAGCATAAGCTCTTTGTGAAACTAGCCAAGAGCTATCCTCAGTTTGGGCCTAGTGGTGTCAAGCACGTGGACGGGTCTGTGGAGAGGACAGCCTTCACGGCCTGCAACCTTGCGGATGACACCGTCACCCTGACCTCGGACAGACCCGCACTATTGCTCAGCAGCACCAGTTGGACGGAGGATGAAGACTTCTCTGTCCTTCTGAAGGCTCTTGAAAACTATGAAGGCTTTATCAGAAATGGAACTTCCCTGCCATCTTTGGTCTGCGTTATTACAGGGAAGGGCCCACGGAAGGAGTATTACAGAAAACTGATAGACACTCTGGTCTTTGAACACGTGAAGATATGTACTCCCTGGCTGGAGGCCGAGGATTACCCTGTCTTGTTGGGTTCAGCTGACCTGGGCGTCTGTCTCCACAAGTCCTCCAGTGGCCTGGACTTGCCCATGAAGGTGGTGGACATGTTCGGCTGCTGCCTGCCCGTCTGTGCCGTCCGCTTTGACTGTTTACACGAGCTGGTGAGGCACGGGGAGAACGGACTGATCTTCGAGGACTTCCAGGAGCTGGCCCAGCAGCTGAAGTCCCTCATGTCCGACTTCCCCAGCGCTGAGGGCAGACTGGGCCTGTTCAGGCGAAACCTCCGCGCCAGCAGGAGGCAGTGCTGGGACGACAACTGGGACCAGAATGTACTGCCTCTCGTCAGTAGACATGACCACCACGGGCACCCAATATATAATAATTATAAGTGATATTATTCCATTAAGTGTTAATTACTATATAATGATAGTAATCAGGGGTCTTCCTCATGTCTGTCCAGCACTTTAAAGATGGAATACCATGATTTCCCCCCTCCTCCCTAACACATGGTCATCAGGTAGGTACTATGATGATACTAAGGGAAAGAAAAAGTGTTAAAATTATGTTTTACGTGGCCACGCCCACCAGTTCCTTAATTAGGCCTGGTTTTCGGGAGGTGGTGGTCCATCTGAACTGAAGCCGCACCCACAGCAGTTGTTGTATGATAAAGGGTTAGGTGAAAGGTATGTGATATTATGATGTCACCAACGTGGTGTATTTCAATTAGGCCTTTTGACTCAAAGGCTTTCAGCTTTCAGGATGAAACAAAGAAAATATCACACTGAGGGTCGTTTTACCAAAACGTATCATCTTACTCTGACATGCATATGCCGATTTCCTCAGTGACAGACAAAACGAATATTAAACTCTGTTCATTGTTAATGGCATTTAATGTTTGTGTTGGAGACAAAACAAACATTAAACTCTGTCCATTGTCAATGACGTTTTTAATGTTTGTCTAGACAAGACACACATTAAACCTAGGAGGGGCTCAGAAATATACAGGGAGTGGCTCAGGGTTAGAGTATGGCCGGATGGGAACCGCGAGGTTCCCATTTCGAAGCCGGGCTACCCCAGAGTTACTGTTGAAGTGTCCTTGAGCAAGACTCTGACACCCTTGCTCCCAATGAGCAGGTTGGTGCCTTGCATGGTTTCCTCTGACATTGGTGTGTGAATGGGTGAATGTAAAGTGCCTCACACTCTACAATGAGCTATACCGGTATATTAAATTAATTCACCATTTACCAAGACATATTTAAATATTGTAACCACACCTGTATGTCTATTAGAGTAATCACAGCACTCCATCTTTAATGAACAGAAAATGACTGGAACAGGAACACTATAAAATTGAAGCTGATAAATGGCTATACTCTCTTATTGGTTTAAAATCTGCAACCCACCTGGGAAAATAAATAAAAAATAAATAAGAAATATAACTTTATACCGTTAAATACAGACATGAACATTAAAATTAAAAACTCAAGGGTCTAGTCTGGGTAACTAGTTAGAGGCCTTGATCAGGGCTATATTCTGGAGTGCACTTTACGGTGTTGGTTTGAAGGGCTGATGATTTATTTGGAAGGATGCATTTTGTTGTCACATTAATAAAGTTGAATATGATGGGCTAGGAATGGAAATGCCCGGCTTGAAAGTGGAATATCGCAAGGCAAGGGCCAAGGCCGTGACATTAAGGGGACACCCATAGGGGCCACCTGCAAGTGACAGTTTGTCTAATACAGCAGTGGGTTCCCAAAGTGGGGTCCGGGAACCCCCAGGGATCCTTGAGGGAGTTCCAGGGGGTCCCCAGCTAATTATTGAGAGTGTACAAATGGACCCCACGCGGGTCCATTTCATTTGTACACTCTCAGAGTTAAATTAACAATGATTTTTCAATATAAATTGGGGTCCCAGAGATAGAAATGCCATTAAATGGGGATCTGTATATGCATGTCAAACTGGGGGTCCTTGAAATTAACCTGGTTAAGAATCACTGCTAGAGCCGTAAAAATCTTCTCTTATAGGTTTCTTGGCAAATCTTTTCACATGGGGGTCCGCGGGCTAATTAGTGTCAATTTGGGGGTCCTTGACATGAAAAAGTTTGGGACCAGCACTTTGTTACTGTGTTACAGTATAATTGAATTCCCCCCTCCTCCTTTCTGCGGGATTTTCTTTGACCTTTTAAGGAGTCTTGCCAACTTCCACCAGGAGGTGTCACTGTTGTGCAATAACCATTCTTTTCCTCCTCCACCCGGGATACGGTGTCTGAAATGGGACACACGTCGCTGTTTGATTTAGGCAAAAAATAATAAGATTTGAATAATACGCGTTACGAATTCCGATGAATGACTTTCGGGTTTATTTTCTCAACCTTAAAATGCCTTAAAAGCTGCATTATAATGACCTGCTAAAGCGGGGTCAATACAAAGCCATGCAATAGGACTAAAATGTCCTCTTCCTAACAGCCGGTAGTTTTTTCTCTCTCTCTTTTTTTTGGAGCCACTTTGACTTTTTTTTTCTTGGAAGCGAATCAATCGATCAGAGTGAGAGCGTCTTCGATCCGTCCATGCTCGCTCAGCCCGTGTGTGTGTGCGTGCGTGCGTGCGTGCACGGGAACAGCAGCTATGCACCGTTATAACGCCTAAAGTCACTGCATACAGGTTTGTAAAAAACCTCTCCTAACAATAAACCTATATGTTTATAATAGCATGATGCTATGCTAGCTAACATTAGCACAGGCTTGAAGCTAAAGTGGCTAAACCAGAATAGACACTGTTTGTCATAATACAAGGAATGTATTTGCTGCTATAATAACAGTATAATAATAACATAGCCAAACCAAAATGAATACATTTAATATTAAAAAAATATGGGAACCCCATGATGTGTGATGTGTGAAGGTTAACATGTTAATTCAGCTGGATTTAACTTTAGACTGAATGACTTCCTATCCTCCAACTGAGTAATGGAATGTTTTTAGTTGCTCAATGTTCATTCATTGTATTCAAACTTGTGTGTGTACTATTTATGCATCGGCTGCATGGCTCCTATTTAAATTCGTCACAGTTGTATATATAGTGACACTGTATTGCTCTCTCTACTGTATATGTCTCAATGCTTGAAAATGGACGACCCTGATGTAAACAGGACAAGTTTGGTCCTGGTAGCATATTATGTTTTTGACCAGGCTGTGTTGAAATGTAGCCTATACCCAATCTACATACTGTGGATGACATTTTCAATCAGTCAATCAATAATGTTTTGTGTAAAAGCACTTTTAACCCATGACCTGAGGACGATTCTACAAATGCCTTCTAAATCCAAAGAAAGACGACAAATAATAGGATTTCTCAAATGTCCTTGATGGTTGGGTTTGATTCTTTGATGTCCAGTGGCGGACCACAATGGA
>NC_139715.1:7001169-7048669 GCF_964188405.1 Protomyctophum parallelum
AAGGGATTGTGACATTAAAAAAAAAGGTTTTGGAATTGTTCTTGTTTTTTTTAGGTTTTCTAATCTCAATTGCACCCAAAAAACATGAACTTTTAACATTCAGTAGATTTTCTGTGATCTGGGGTTTTCTGGCTCAAACAGGTGCTCTGATTTGCCGGCAGTAAGTGACATCACTTACTGCAAATCCCATATATGTCAATGGGATTTGCCAGCAGATGTCACTGTTTCACTGTGTTGCCTGTTTTCATTGTAGCTCAAAAGGCTCAAAAAACCCCAAAGAAAACTTCAGACCACAGAAAATCCACTGAATGTTCAAAGTTCAGGTTTTTTGGGTGTAATTGAGGTCATAAAACCTAAAATAAAAAATAAAAATAAATGAAAATGAATGTCATAAAACCTTTAATATGTTATAATTCTGTGCACCGGTCCGGTTCTGTGCACCGAATTGCTGCAGAATGGAATGATTTGATTGGTGGAGTGGACCCTGTTCCTCCTCCTGGCAACAACAGGCCTTTACCTCTCGGGCCAATAGTGTGTGTGTGTGTGTGTGTGTGTGTGTGTGTGTGTGTGTGTGTGTGTCTGTGTCTGTGTCTGTGTGTGTGTGTGTGTGTGTGTGTGTGTGTGTGTGTGTGTGTGTGTGTGTGTGTGTGTGTGTGTGTGTGTGTGTGTGTGTGTGTGTGTGTGTGTGTGTGTGGAGACCTCTTCTAAAGGTCTGCATACATACAGAATGAGAGAGAGAGATGCAGAGAGAGAGGTTAACCCAGTTAGGCCTGACGTCGGAAAAACAAAAAGTTAGAATAAAGAATATATATATATATAGAAGATTTGTGCCGCATTTTTACGATTTTTCTAAAATAGCAGACCTACAAGGCAAGCTCGTAGCGTGCCACTACGAGCTATTTTTCAATAGCTAAAGTATAACATAATGCTTAGTTAAAACACCAAAAGGGGTTCCCGCCCAGAATGGGTAGAAGGAAGGAGAGAGAGAGAGAGAGAGAGAGAGAGAGAGGGAGAGAGAGAGGGACAGAGTCTCTGTGTGCGCAATGTTGACTTTTGTTTTGTTGTATGTATGCTTTGGCAATGTAGAACATATTTATCATGCCAATAAAGCCTTTTGAAATTTAATTGAGAGAGAGAGAGAGAGAGAGAGAGAGAGAGAGAGAGAGAGAGAGAGAGAGAGACGGAAAGAAACATCAACATGAAAGTCAAACGCACACTGTCTGACACCACAGAAGAAATCCTCCAGGGCCATTAGTCCCAAAACAACCGGGGGTGGGGGCGGTGGGGGGGAGGAGGTGCTTTTATTTTGAAGGAGGAAAGGGGGTGTGGCAGCAGCTGTCGGGCCGTGCAGTCACAAGACCAGGTTGTGGAGGGGAGGGGAGGGGAGGGGAGGGGAGAGGGAGGAGAGGGGAGGGGAGGGGAGGGGGGAGAGGAGAGAGGAGAGGGGAGAGGGGACGGGAGGAGAGGGGAGGAGAGGTGCAGGGACATTGCAGTCAGTGGCAACAGCACCACGGGACGACTACATTTCCTCTCAGCTGGAGCTGTCAGCTGTGTGTGTGTGAGTGTGTGTGCGTGTGTGTGTGTTTGTGTGTGTGTGCATGCGTGCGCCGTGAGGGTGTCGTGTGATGTGAGGAGGCTCCGTCGCAGCCATGACCACAGGAGAAGGTACTGTCTGTGACCGTCTGTCTGTCTGTCTGTGACCGTCTGTCTGTCTGTCTCTTTGGGGTTTCTTTTAGCTCATTAACCATTAACACAGCTTGTTGTCAGGTCCTTTAAGACTGCTGGTCAGCTGAGAGTTCTGACCCTCTCTGACGGCAGGTGAACGCATCGACGCACACACACACATTATCTCCGTTCGGTTTTCTCCTGCGAGTGTCGCCTCATTCCAGGCAGCGCTGTTCTGTTCTGGAACCAGTGGTGCGTGTTTGTTTATGTATCGCTGCCGTTGATAAGAGCAGCAATACTAGTGGCTACTATTTTAACACGTTGTTGTGTTGTTGTTGTTGTTGTTATTGAAAAGAGAAAAGGCACTATATACATGAAGTTGAGCTCGGACCCTGCAGGTAAATGCATCGATTTTCTTTACTACTGTACTTCGCTCGCTGCACGTACGTACTGTACATTTTGGTCATTCTATGGACGTCTCTTCTAGTAATGTATGCGTGCAAGGCAATGCATTTCACCCTCTCTCTCTCTCTCCACTGACTTTTTCTGATTGTATGGAGAGAAGGTATTTGCCCCATAATGCTAAACGTTGTCACAAATCCTCTTTTATTCATGGGCAGCACGTTGACGTGAAGGCGAGGTGAGCCTCATACAGACTCATAAAGGTGGAAGAATATCACTTATACAATCCGTGTGTTGTTTTTTTTTGTGTTAGTATAGCTGTCCCGTTACGGCAATTAACTCAGACCTTTTTTGGCTAATTGAGTAATTGCGTTGAGGTGAACCGCAGGCTTCTTGTCTTAAGATATCAGCGTTTGTCGCCGCAGGTGAAGCATATCAGGTCATGGTCGTTAATATTTGATACAGCTGCTGTAGGCCTTTCCGTCACCACTTAGTTGGGCATTCCACAGATCGTGTTTTTCTCTCTTTTTTCCTCCTTTCTCCTCCTTTCTGTTTGTTGTTGCTCAGAATCAGAAGTCTTTATTTCCCTGACATGTAAACATGTTATGAATTTGGTTTTGGTTTGGACAGAAAAGTACAGTTATACAACATGGACAGGTGTACAACAAGACAAGACAAGACAGTGCGAGAGCTAGAAGAAGTGTCCCTCGGGGGGGCACATGCAGGTCTCCACCAGGATAATAGCGTTGTTGATGTTGCTGTGATATTGATCGTCTTTGCCTTTGGCCCAGAGCCAATTACAACCGGAATTAGGCTACCATGTCGCACCGAATGCGACTGACGGTCTGCCCGTCAATGTCGAATCAATTATCAAACTGAATTATTTAGCAGAATTAGCACCTTTAATTCATGTGCCGGGAAAACAAGACTATGGATGCTTAGTGTTTGCACACGTTATCCGTATGCCATTTAAAGCAGGAAATAAGACGGTAATAAAAGGTGCTAGACGCCATAGATCTAGTTTATTGGCACATCCGCGGCCGTGCCGATAAATTACATTCACGGTGTGTGTGTGTGTGTGTGTGTGTGTAGAGTAGAGTAGACCTGCATAGCTGTTTTATTAAAGGATAAACAAAATGCCTGCCATGCAACAACACTGCATATTTCTGCACAGATTAAAGAGAAACATAGCATCCGTCCGTGCGGAAATTCTTCACGATAGTAAAAAGTAATGAAATGTAGTATATGGAAAGGTCTTTGTCCGACACCACTGCAAGGCCTCCAGTTTTATAGTGCACAGGGCAGCAATATTAGTTATTATAGTTTTATAGTGCACAGGGCAACAATATTCGGGTCTTTGTGGCGCTAATAGGGGAGAATGTGCTGTGTTTTCTGGCCAGTTAAGTCCCCGCTGTGTACTCATGGCAGTGGTTCCCAAGCTTTTTCTTGTCAAGGACCCCAAAAATGACACTAATTAGCCCGCCCGCGGACCCCCATTTGAAAAGATATGCCAGGGACCACCCAAGATGTGTACGGCTCTAGCAGTGATACTCGACCGGTTTAATTTCAAGGACCCCCGGTTTGACGTGCATTAGTCCACGCCGACCCCCATTTGATGGCATTTGAGACCCTCAATTTATATTGTAAAATCAATGTTAATTAACTCTCAGAGTTACAGACCCGATAAGGGTCCATTTGCTTGAATTGGTTCCAAACTATCATTTAGCTGGGGACCCCCTGGAACTCCCTTGGGAACCTCTGCCCCGGCACTGGGAATGACATAGAAATGGCATGGAATCCAAGGAAGCTCTGAGAAGGAAGGGATAGTGGTCACGTGACTGGGCTGCGCCATGACACTTTCATGGACACTTTCATGAGAGCCAAACTCACACAGGAAGTGCTATGAATACATGGCAGTGAATGGAGCCGGCTCGACCAGCTCATAACAAACATTATTTGCGCTACCACGTGGCTGGGGAGTTTTGTTGACTATATTCCATTGCCACGCCCACGGATAGCCGGGTGGAGGCCGCGCGGCAACGCCTGGAAAATAGAACAGCGGTGCATCGGCGCGGCAGGCGAGGCGTGACCGCGCGCCAGCGCGCGTCGGACGCAGCCGGTGTGCGATAGGTTCATTGAAAATAATGGAGGCGGCTGTGTCCGCCGCGCGGCGACGCGCGGCGGACACAGCCAGTGTGTGGTGGGCATATCTGGCCTTGGAACGCCTCGGGATCCCCCCAGGAGGAAGTTAAGTTACTAATGTTGCTCTTGAGAGGAATGTCTGGAGCTCTCTGGTGGAGCTGTTGCCCCCGCGACCCGACTACGGATAAGCGGTTGAAGATGGATGGATGGATGTTCCTCATATTATCCCAGGGGGGTTTCTTCATGATTTGGACACACACACACACACACACACACACACACACACACACACACACAGTGAAGTAACAGTAAAATAGAACACTTTATTGCATCAAAAGTAATCAACAAACTATACTATAACTGGTCAAACATTGGCCATATTGTCAAATAATATGAGAAGGAGGCAGAAATTGTGAAAATAGCCAATTGCAAGGCTAGCAAGTTTTGAGTTTTTGAGCCCAACTTCTAGACCAATCAGTGAACGGGGTGAGGGTCCCAGAGCGAAAGGACTTGCTGGACAGTATAAAGACTGAGAGATGTGTCGGCGTCGCTGACGTAACGTTGTGGTTTTACAAACATTTAGAACATTACACCGTGGTGATAAGCTATCACCTCAAACTGGAGAGTGAATAGAATAGGCCTCCAGGCTGTGTGTGTGTATTAGTGCTGTTTGCATCACGACATCAGACTCATCCATTGTCTCGTATACATTGATTAACCCATTTTGGACTGAGGGCGATAAAAAAAAAAAAAAGACTTAAAAAAGAATTCTGAAAAACTCATGTTTCTATGTCGGTGGTGCTCAACCCTTTTCATGTCAAGAACCCCCAGAATTATCTCTATTGGGCCACGGACCCCCATCTCAAAATATGTAGTTCCAGGGACCCCCCAGAAGCCAAATTTTAGCTAAAAAATGTTCCCTCTGAAATATATATTCAAAGATTTGCGCCACATTCTCACGACTTTTCAAAAATAGTGCTATTTTCCAATAGCTAAAGCATAGCATAATGCTTAAAACACCAAATGGGGTTCCCGCCCAAGATGTGTTAATGTTGTGTTGTGTTGTGTTTGCTCATTCCGACACAGCCTTGACTCGTCTCGTGAGTTATTGATCAAACGTCATCTGACCGACCGACCGATCCGTGAAGAATGTAATGCCGTAATAAAGTGATTGCGCTATATAGAACAGGGCTTATCAAAGCAGATAGATACTGGGGGTCACTGCAGGGGCTGTTGCTGAGCTCCGTGCACGCTGCGTGCATTGATTAATCGACCACAGTGCGGGTCATTGTTCGGTATTGATTGGCCGTTAAATGACTGGAGGAGGTGGCTGTCGTCATGCCGACGCATGCTTTGCACGACACGCACAGATAGAGCGAGAGACGTCTTCTTTTTTTAACCCATTCTGACCTGAGATCAGATTCATACGAGTTTTCCACTGGACACACACTGGTCTGATTAACCCATTCTGACCTGAGATCAGATTCTAAAAATGTCAGTCGTTCTTCGATTTTTCAAAAAATAGCAGACCTACAAGCTCGTATCGCGCCACTCGGTGGCGCGATATGAGCTTGTAGATCTGCTATTTTTCAATAGCTAAAGCATAACATGATGCCAACACCAAAATGGGTGCCCGGTCAGAATGGGTTAATTCAATTCTTATCGCACGATTTCTTTTCCCTTTCCCCTTCCTCTGCCAACCTGGGGAGGGCTGACCTCATGCTTCCTTCTATGCATGAGGAGTCCAAGCTGTTTCTTTTCACCTGACCGGGGGGGGGGGGGGGGGGGGATGTAGCGCATGGAAGGAACGTGTTATATTCCCCCCGGTTTAGAGACCTGGATTACTGCATGTTTTTTTGTGAGGCTACCTACCTTAGGGCAGTGGTTCCCAAAGTGGGGTCCGGGGACCCCCAGGGGTACTTGAGGGAGTTCCAGGGGGGACCCAGCTAAATGATCATTTGGAACCAAATGGACCCATTTGTACGCTCTCAGAGTTAAATTAGCATTGTTTTTTTTCAATATAAATTGGGGGGTCCCAGAGATAGAAATTCCATTAAATGGGGGTCCGTAGACTAATGCATGTCAAACTGGGGGTGCTTGAAATTAAACGGGTTGAGAATCTCTGCTAGAGCCGTAAAAATCTTCTCTTATGGGGGTCCCTGGCATATCTTTTCAAATGGGGGTCCGCAGGCTATTTAGTATCAATTTGGGGGTCAATTTGGGGGTCCTTGACATGAAAAATGTGAACCGCTGCCTTAACCCATTTTGGTGTTAGCATCGTGTCATGCTTTAGCTATTGAAAAATAGCAGATCTACAAGCTCATAGCGCGCCACCGAGTGTCGCGCTACGAGCTTGTAGGTCTGCTATTTTTGAAAAATCGAAGAACGACTGACATCTTTAGAATCTGATCTCAGGTCAGAATGGGTTCATCAGACCAGTGTGTGTCCAGTGGAAACCTCGTATGAATCTGATCTCAGGTCAGAATGGGTTAAAAAATGTGAACCACTGCCTTAGGGGACACGGAGAGAACATGACGTCTTAACCTGGATAATTATGGCACATTGTACTTTTCTGTCATACTTTTCGGTCGGTCGCTTTTAAGTGGTTAAGATAGCTCATATTTGTAATCTGTGTGTTTTCCCAACTGAGATTCCTTTTTTCCTTTATGTTATATGAAAGCAGGGAATCATAGGTTCAAATTGACATATTGGTTGTTCAGTTTGACCCACCAGTTTTGGAGATATGGCTTATAGAGTAACGTCTTGCAGAGAAACAGCGAGTTGAGAAAACAGGCTTGAAAAGGTTCACTTCTGTGGACTCTTAACATTACACCATAGCTACATGTTTAAGCATTTATTTTATATTTACATGTTGATATCAGCTCTGACATTTATTTCAGACATGCTCTAGTATGTGAAGAGTCTGCCTGTGCTATTAATTAACTCATTTTGGATTTAAAAAAAAAAGATCCGTTCTTCTCCATTAAATGGGGGTCCGACGGTCCGTAGACTAATGCATGTCAAACTGGGCGTCCTTGAAATTAAACAGCCGAGTGAAATTAACTGCGTAAAAATCTTCTCTTATATGGCGGGTCCCTGGCATATCTTTACAAATAATTATAGTGTCAATTTGGAGGTCCTTGACATGAAAAGGTTTGGGAAACCGCTGTTAAACCCAGACCCACTTTTAATCATCCAGTTCTGGCACCAAGATGCAGAATGCAGACCAAGTATTCAGCCCTTAACTTCACCAGCACCGCCACGAGATCCTTTTGCTAGAAGTGTATAGCGGCTGTAGCCTAGTAGCTACAGTACTGTCCCCTTCGTCTGTACCAGGCCAGTACCTAGAGGTACCTATAGGTTTTTAAAAGAACCTGGGTACCTCTGGAAGCCACACCTCTGATGGGTGTGGTTTAGTCTTAAGGGGTGTGTTTTTTTCACCCACTGTGTAATATAATAAACGGACAGTAGGTGGCAGTAGGACAGTAGGACAGAGGCCAGAGCAACAATATTTGCCTCTGAGATGTAGTGGAGTAGAAGTAAAAGTATTGGAATTCATGAATACTAAAGTAAAGTACAAATGCCTCAAAATTGTACAGTACTTAAGTAAATGCACTTACTTTCCACCACTGTGGAATGGTGAGTGACTTTCTTAATAGCATTTAAATATAAAAACTTAAATTAATAGGTTTACCATGCATGCCAAAATAGGATCTTTTCAATGGTTTTGTGATGTCATCAGGAGTAAGTCAGTAACAGTTTATATTTACCCCTGACTGTCACTAGGCTCTTTGAATATGCTTTCTCAAAGCCTGTATCTGTTTAAGAGTAATAAAACAAGTCTAAGGTTTAATCCAGGGGTTTTCAACTGATTATGAACCAGGGACCACCACCCTGACTGAAACTTAACCTGGGGACCACCACCCTGACTGAGAATCAACCTGGGGACCACCACCCTGACTGACAATTAACCTGGGGACCACCACCCTGACTGAGAATCAACCTGGGGACCACCACCCTGACTGAAAATCAACCTGGGGACCACCACCCTGACTGAAAATTAACCTGGGGACCACCACCCTGACTGAGAATCAACCTGGGGACCACCACCCTGACTGAAAATCAACCTGGGGACCACCACCCTGACTGAGAATCAACCTGGGGACCACCACCCTGACTGAGAATCAACCTGGGGACCACCACCCTGACTGAAACTTAACCTGGGGACCACCACCCTGACTGAGAATCAACCTGGGGACCACCACCCTGACTGAGAATCAACCTGGGGACCACCACCCTGACTGAAACTTAACCTGGGGACCACCACCCTGACTGAGAATCAACCTGGGGACCACCACCCTGACTGAAAATCAACCTGGGGACCACCACCCTGACTGAAAATTAACCTGGGGACCACCACCCTGACTGAGAATCAACCTGGGGACCACCACCCTGACTGAGAATCAACCTGGGGACCACCACCCTGACTGAAACTTAACCTGGGGACCACCACCCTGACTGAGAATCAACCTGGGGACCACCACCCTGACTGAAAATCAACCTGGGGACCACCACCCTGACTGAGAATCAACCTGGGGACCACCACCCTGACTGAGAATCAACCTGGGGACCACCACCCTGACTGAAACTTAACCTGGGGACCACCACCCTGACTGAGAATCAACCTGGGGACCACCACCCTGACTGAGAATCAACCTGGGGACCACCACCCTGACTGAAACTTAACCTGGGGACCACCACCCTGACTGAGAATCAACCTGGGGACCACCACCCTGACTGAAAATCAACCTGGGGACCACCACCCTGACTGAAAATTAACCTGGGGACCACCACCCTGACTGAGAATCAACCTGGGGACCACCACCCTGACTGAGAATCAACCTGGGGACCACCACCCTGACTGAAACTTAACCTGGGGACCACCACCCTGACTGAGAATCAACCTGGGGACCACCACCCTGACTGAAAATCAACCTGGGGACCACCACCCTGACTGAGAATCAACCTGGGGACCACCACCCTGACTGAGAATCAACCTGGGGACCACCACCCTGACTGAAACTTAACCTGGGGACCACCACCCTGACTGAGAATCAACCTGGGGACCACCACCCTGACTGAAAATCAACCTGGGGACCACCACCCTGACTGAAAATTAACCTGGGGACCACCACCCTGACTGAGAATCAACCTGGGGACCACCACCCTGACTGAAAATCAACCTGGGGACCACCACCCTGACTGAGAATCAACCTGGGGACCACCACCCTGACTGAAAATCAACCTGGGGACCACCACCCTGACTGAAAACACTTACTATGAGTAAGTAAGAGAAGACTGCGCTACCCATTATTTATCACAGAGTCAGAGATTTTACACAGAGTCAGAGAGGTGCGCGCTGCGCTCAACTCCCGTTTAATTTCAAGGACCCCCAGTTTGACATGCATTAGTCTATGGAGTATGGAGGGGGGGGGGGGTCCCTGGCATATCTCTTCAAATGGGGGTCCCTGGCATATCTCTTCAAATGGGGGTCCCTGGCATATCTCTTTAATCTGAATATTGTCTTGATGATTATTGATGAAATGTTTGCAATTAAACCCTTTTTGTACTTTTGGTAAACACGCTTCTGCCCACTTTTTTATATAATTATGTATTTAGTTACATCATAACCCCTGTTCTGAGGACCCCCTGTACTGTGGACTGGGGGTTAACTGTACATTAACTGTACATTAACTAAAGTTTGCAAATAAATGTAGTGGCGTACAAATACAATATTTGCCTCTGAGATGTAGTGGAGTAGAAGTAAATAAAATACACATTAACAATTTGGCCATTTTAAAATAGCGTGCGATGTAGTGTGAGCTTGTTGATCTGCTATTTTCAAAATATTTTTATATATTTGAAAACTTGAAATGAGACATAAAATCTAAATTAAATTAAATTCAAAGGAGCTTTACGACATATTGTGAGCTTGTAGATCTGCTATTTTCAAATAGTCTACTTACTATACTGAGGAATTGGTTAATGCATTTTTTGGCGTACAAATACAATATTTGCCTCTGAGATGTAGTGGAGTAGAAGTAAAAGTATTGGAATTCATGAATACTAAAGTAAAGTACAAATGCCTCAAAATTGTACAGTACTTAAGTAAATGCACTTACTTTCCACCACTGTGGAATGGTGAGTGACTTTCTTAATATCATTTAAATATAAAAACTTAAATTAATAGGTTTACCATGCATGCCAAAATAGGATTTTTTCAATGGTTTTGTGATGTCATCAGGAGTAAGTCTGTAACAGTTTATATTTACCCCTGACTGTCACTAGGCTCTTTGAATATGCTTTCTCAAAGCCTGTATCTGTTTAAGAGTAATAAAACAAGTCTAAGGTTTAATCCTATTTAAAAAAAATAGGCCTATCAGTTTTTTTTTCTTCCTGAAAACCCTAAAAAAAATCACTTAGGCATAACTAAAAAAACATTGCATGGATGCACCTGGGATGTATCCTCAGTGATGTATCCTGAGGTCATTATTTTAAGAAGAAGACAACATTGAAGTGACATAATGGACACATTCCTTTGTTTTGTTTTGTCTTGTTTGATTATTGTTCAATGACATTCATTTGGAAAACTGCTTTGGGGTTAAGCAGAGGAATATACTGAGGGTGGAACCCCCCCGTGGAACCCCCCCCCCACTCTCTCTCTCTCTCTCTCTCTCTGTATGCTCACTACTGTATACAATTAACATAACCTGTTTGGCTAGACACTGGGGAGAGAGAGTCAAATACTACTAAAAGATTGCAACAGACTAGCATTTTTAATCAGCACAAACCAGGACATGCTAAATACAGGCATGTTTGGGTACAGAGCCTGCTTTTAACTAATTCAGATGGCATTTGGCATTTGGGGTCCTCAGAACAGATTGTTCAAAGACTGAGCTTAAATCTGAATTTGCTACACCAAATCATAAGAAAACAAAAAGAAAGCTATCTCACACACTGGAACAGATCTACTCAAAACCAGAGCAAAATGGAATGCTATTTAGCTCTAAACAGGGAATACACATTAGTAGAATACTTGAGCACAGTAACTGACCCAAAACTAAGGAAAACTTTAACTCAATATAGACTCAGTGAACACAGTCTTGCGAGGAGAGCACAGTTGGCACCCTGGCACCATTGTTTGGGACACAGCTAAAGGTGTTGAATGCGCCGTGGGGGGTGGGGTAATATGAACTGTCTTGCCAGTAAACTGAAGTTCCCTGGCAAGTATTAAATTAAATTCGTATTTAACATCATTAAATACGAATTAAAATACTCTATATTCTCTTGCATCCAAAGAGCCTAAAGTATTACCGATTTCCAATACTTTTACTTCTACTCCACATCTCAGAGGCAAATATTGTAATTTGGCAGGCAGGCAGACAGACCCTTACTATCAATCTATTTTTTTTAAACCTCCTTTTTCAGCATTGAGGGCTATATAATTATAATTTAGGCCAATATCTTGGTTTGTAAAGAAAAACACTTGTTTCCCAATAAGTCACTTTTATTTTCTATAAATAACAAATCAAAATGAGAATAATAAAAGGTTTAACAACTTTGGGTTTTATGCCCTAACATTTTTTAAATGTTTCTTTAAGATGAGATGACTTGTAACATTCTTGTTAAGCTCTAAGTAAGTAAAAGAAAAAAAAGAGAGAAATAGTAAATACAAAGTTCAACCAAACAATTACGTTTTTTGGCTGTTACAAATTCTTCTACTTTGTAGAATGTTCACATTGTTTGAACAGGTAAGACTATAAGAGCGAAAGTGTGAATACTAGTTAGTGCAATTTGATCTGCATGGCTCAGCCCTTCAGTGATTTGTGCCCTCACTTTATCATACTGTACATGCCAGGCAACACACGTGTGGTCATATGCGACCTGCATGGCATTTTGTAACGTGGTTCTGCAACTCTCTAAGCCCTTCCAGCCTTTCAAGTGTGGAGGTGTTAGTTGGATTCGGGGGTTGAGGCAAAGTAGTAGCCTGACCAGCTTATTAGCATGTCTAAAGAGACACTTGAAGCTGGAGATCCTATCATATCGTTCTCAACCTGTGGGACCCCAGATGACAGTGAAGTGTCAATTTAAGGACTTTTAAGACTTTTATAATGCCTCAAAGGCTCTAAAAGAAAAAATACCATTACTGCATCAAAAGTAATCAGCAAACCATGCTATAAAAACTGGTCAAACTGGTGAAAATAGCCGATCTACAAGTTCACAACGAGCTTGTAGATTGGCTATTTTCACAATATTTATCTGTGGAACCATTCTGTTGCTTGTCTGGGTGGGGGATCCCCAGTTCAAATATGATTACTTTGGGGGTCCTCAGAACAGGGGGTCCTCTCAAAAAAAATTACAAGATATATTGTGCCAGTTCAATTCTTGTTGGGAGCGTACCTATGTTCCCCAGGTTCTATGTTCCCCACCATGCAAAAAAGGTTCTTTGTTGAATATTTTGTTTTACATGCTGTAATTATACAGTTTGGCTGATTATTCCAATGAATTGGATTCAGTTGTAAAAAGAGCTGGCTTATTTAGTGGGTGGAAGGGGCCCGGTTGAAAAGTAATATAAAGTAATATGTAACTATATTACTCTTGATTCCAAGTAATAAGTAATGTCATAGTATTACTATTTCTAATGAGTAATAAGTAAAGTAAACATATTACTCTTAAGTAATATTGCCCCAGATGACAGTTGGTAACCATTTGGTTACCAACGCTCCATCATTTAGGCTGCATATGGGGACCACCTGGAATCCCCCCAAGGACCACTGGTGGTCCCCAGACCACCTGGAACCCCCCCAAGGACCACTGGTGGTCCCCGGACCACCTGGAACCCCCCCAAGGACCACTGGTGGTCCCCGGACCACCTGGAACCCCCTCGAGGGCCACTGGTGGTCCCCGGACCACCTGGAACCCCCCCAAGGACCACTGGTGGTCCCCGGACCACCTGGAACCCCCTCGAGGGCCACTGGTGGTCCCCGGACCACCTGGAACCCCCCCAAGGACCACTGGTGGTCCCCGGACCACCTGGAACCCCCTCAAGGACCACTGGTGGTCCCCGGACCACCTGGAACCCCCTCGAGGGCCACTGGTGGTCCCCGGACCACCTGGAACCCCCTCAAGGACCACTGGTGGTCCCCGGACCACCTGGAACCCCCTCAAGGACCACTGGTGGTCCCCGGACCACTGGTTGAGAACCACTTATTTAAATGCACTAAGGGGGTAGCTTCATCTCTCTGCTAAGGGGGTCCCTGCTTCATATCTCTCTCAGCTAAGGGGGGTCCCTGCTTCATCTCTCTCTCAGCTAAGGGGTCCCTGCTTCATCTCTCTCTCAGCTAAGGGGGTCCCTGCTTCATCTCTCTCAGCTAAGGGGGTCCCTGCTTCATCTCTCTCTCAGCTAAGGGGGTCCCTGCTTCATCTCTCTCTCAGCTAAGGGGTCCCTGCTTCATCTCTCTCTCAGCTAAGGGGGTCCCTGCTTCATCTCTCTCTCAGCTAAGGGGGTCCCTGCTTCATCTCTCTCTCAGCTAAGGGGTCCCTGCTTCATCTCTCTCTCAGCTAAGGGGGTCCCTGCTTCATCTCTCTCAGCTAAGGGGGTCCCTGCTTCATCTCTCTCTCAGCTAAGGGGGTCCCTGCTTCATCTCTCTCTCAGCTAAGGGGGGTCCCTGCTTCATCTCTATCTCAGCTAAGGGGGTCCCTGCTTCATCTCTCTCAGCTAAGGGGGTCCCTGCTTCATCTCTCTCTCAGCTAAGGGGGGTCCCTGCTTCATCTCTATCTCAGCTAAGGGGGTCCCTGCTTCATCTCTCTCAGCTAAGGGGGTCCCTGCTTCATCTCTCTCAGCTAAGGGGGTCCCTGCTTCATCTCTCTCTCAGCTAAGGGGTCCCTGCTTCATCTCTCTCTCAGCTAAGGGGGTCCCTGCTTCATCTCTCTCTCAGCTAAGGGGGTCCCTGCTTCATCTCTCTCAGCTAAGGGGGTCCCTGCTTCATCTCTCTTTCAGCTAAGGGGGTCCCTGCTTCATCTCTCTCTCAGCTAAGGGGGTCCCTGCTTCATATCTCTATCAGCTAAGGGGGTCCCTGCTTCATCTCTCTCAGCTAAGGGGGTCCCTGCTTCATATCTCTCTCAGCTAAGGGGGGTCCCTGCTTCATCTCTCTCAGCTAAGGGGGTCCCTGCTTCATCTCTCTCTCAGCTAAGGGGGGTCCCTGCTTCATCTCTCTCTCAGCTAAGGGGGTCCCTGCTTCATCTCTCTCAGCTAAGGGGGTCCCTGCTTCATCTCTCTCAGCTAAGGGGGTCCCTGCTTCATCTCTCTCTCAGCTAAGGGGGGTCCCTGCTTCATCTCTCTCAGCTAAGGGGGTCCCTGCTTCATCTCTATCTCAGCTAAGGGGGTCCCTGCTTCATCTCTCTCAGCTAAGGGGGTCCCTGCTTCATCTTTCTCAGCTAAGGGGGTCCCTGCTTCATCTCTATCTCAGCTAAGGGGGTCCCTGCTTCATCTTTCTCAGCTAAGGGGGTCCCTGCTATTAAGACTTAATAGCTCTGCTCATCATGGGCCGACGCCACCTGGTGGTTGAATAGCTACTCCACACTCCACAATAAACCTGTGGGTGTGGCTGAGAATCTGGGGGTGTGTCTGTGGGTGTGTCTAACATAGATACCTGTAGGTACCCATGGATGTCATTTTGAGATCGAGGAAGAAACGGATAGGATTGTACCGTATAGCTGGCTCTGAATAAATAAGCTGCCTGGGTCTGGGATGACGCACACGGCCTCCGGGAGGGCCCGTGGTGTGGCTGGTGAGGGATGACAGGAGGCCTGCCCTGCTCTGGGCCAGGTTGCACCACCTCCTCCTGAATAATGGACACACGGCGTGCAGGAATGGAAAGTACTGAGAGCTTTTCACTCTGCCTCGTTGCTGCTGGTCTGGGGGCTTTTTCTGGCCAACGGCTGACCTATACACAGACTGGGGTCCATTGTGTTCGTACAGACAGACAGACAGACAGACAGACAGACAGACATGGTCTTAACCCATTCTGACCTGAGATCAGATTAAAAAAATGTCTTCTACAGTCATCCTGACAGTTTTCAGATTTTTCAAAAATAGCAGACCTACAAGGCAAGCTGTGGCGCGCTACGAGCTATTAGATCTGCTATTTTTCAATAGCCAAAGCATAACATGATGCTAACACCAAAAGGGGTTCCTGCCCAAAATGGGTTAACAGAGAAACGTGTTCTGCAGACAGACAGACAGACAGACAGACAGACAGACAGACAGACAGACAGACAGACATGATCTGAATCGTTACAGTCTGTGTTGTTGCCGTTAACTACTGTGCCATTAGGTGGCAGCAACTATTGCACTTTGTCTTGTGATGAAAAGAATACCTGATCTGCAAGCTCACAACGTGTTGTGAGTGAGTGATGTTTTTTTTTTGCTATTTTTGGTCATTTGGAAAGATTTCCTCTACGATGCCCAAAATAGGGATCAGTCCAGGTTGAAAATGCTTAATCATGATAACGAGGACATAATGTTTGCCGGGGAAAAAACACTTAATTCATTCATTGTGTATCGCCTTTTGTGCCCGTGATGCTTTTGAAATGGCAGTCGATGCAGAATAATAATACACATTGTCTGGTATGCATTATCTCTCTGTCCCAGTGGTCCCCCCCCCCCCCTTCATGCAGAACTAGTTTCTCTATTAAAACATTTCGACCTGAGACCAAGACCATGCACCTCTGTTTCTATGTCAGTGGTGCTCAACCTTTTTCATGTCAAGGACCCCCAGAAATATCTGTAATTGGCCCTGCCGACCCCCATCTGAAAACATGTTGTTCCTCCAGGGACCTCAACCAGAAGCAAAGATTTGCGCTAAAAAAAACGTTCGCTCTGAAAGCGTATACATTCAAAGATTTGCGACACGTTTTCACGATTTATCAAAAATAGCATCAAAAGGGGGTTCCCGTTCAGAAAGGATTAAATCTGTCGGAGGGAAAGCCTCCTGTACAGCATTTTTTCACTCCGTACAACGCCAACAATGAAAACGCTCCAGTGAAACCATTTCTTACGGAGTATTATCTCATGTATTGAGTCAGCAGCAGCTGTGGCTGTATTTATTGTAACCGAAGACGTTTCTCCTACATTGGAGATCATCTGGGTGGTGTGAATGGATGGATGAATGGATGGGTGTGTGTGTGTGTGTGTGTGGCGAGGAGGCGGAGGAAAGCGTGAATGGAAGCTTGAGCTATGTGAGAAGAATACTGGACAACTCACCCCGGTGCTTGCCGTTTTTCCTCCCGGAATTTCACCATATATATATATAAAAAGATACTCCTGTGGAAAGGCTATATTATTTTACTTATATTGACCCTATAAACAATTTAGTATTATTTAGTATATGTAAGGTTTTGCCCCCTCAGATGGTACCTCGTCAGATAATCCCCACATATCCTACAACAACTTCTGTGAACAGACTTCACTGTAGTAGCTTTTCATAAATTATATTTGTACTTAGGCTGTTCTGCTGTCATGAAAGTTTATAGTTAGAGAAATTCAAAGTCCAGCCGTCTGCTGTCCAGCCTCTCCCACCCCTCACTGGGGAAAATTCTGAGAGGAAAACAGAAACGGGATGAGTTGTCTTGTTACCTGTGAGAACCACCTCTACCTCCTCCTCCTCCTCAACCTCCTTCTTCTTCACCTCCTCCTCCTCCTCCTCCTCCTCCTCCTCCTCCCAGATAACTGTTCTGAACCTTGATCAAAAGCAATTCTCCTGAATGCTGCCTTCCGGTATACAGTATAATGGCATGGAAAGGAGTGGCATTTGCATTTCTTTCACAATAGTAAATGTATGCTGCATTCGTGGTCTGTGGAGTATGGGGCATTATTGACATAGCTATCAAGTGTTGAGGTTGTATCCCCTCTCAAGTGATAAGCATCTTGCCTGAAGGTTTATATTTCCCTGCCATGGGGCAGATGGGCATTGTCTTCCCTGGCGGTTCCCCTATTACGTACAGTACTGTACAGTACTGTAGAGTACAAGCTCCCTGTACGCTCGACAATTCCCCTGTCGGTTTCCCAGTCGCTGACACTGACCTCTACGTTAAGCCGGATGTGACCACCGTTAAAAACATGTTTGGAAGCTCCTCATCGCACATACTGTACCTACTGTACCTGACATAATCTCATAAAATCCTACTCGTGTAGCAGGGGGGGGGGGGGCTTTCATCCAGCAGCCCCCGTTGACGCAACGCAACGACCTCACCTCTTCCTGGTCATTTTGTGAATTAGCAGCAGAGAGATCTCCTGTCAGAGTCCGTTAGGGTCCGGTAGGTTTCCCACCCCAGCCCTGCTGCAGAACTTGTGACCTGGCTGGCATTCAACACAGCGTTCTTAATAACGTGTTGGTCATATGGTTTTTGCGGAAGGCAGACCATATGATATGGATTTAAAGTTTATTGTAAGGCATACTTATCTCATTGCCCATATAACGTATCTCATGTGGAAGCTGGATCTTCAGATTAAACGTTTTTTTTCCCCGGTTTCCCTGAAGATGATGTAGGCCCTGTTTTTATTGTTGATGAATCTCAATTCACTGTGATGAAGTATAGCCTGTTTTATTGTCTCCACCAGCCGAAGGCATGGGGAGAGTATGTTTTGCACTCCGTCCGTCCGTCCGTGTGTCCGTGTGTCCGTGTGTCCGTCCGTCCGTCCGTCCGTCCGTCCGTGACCAGCTAATCTCAGCCACCGTTAACCCGGTCGATGCCAAATTTTGCACACACACTCCCTGGATGCCAACCATGAACCTCTGCCCCAAACTTTCCAGAACGGCCTGTTATAGCGCCACCAGGAGGCCGCTTTGTGCAAAACAGGTTTTTGCACAGCACACCTACAGATTTTGTCCAAACATCACGCAAATTGGTACACAGTCTCTCTAGAGCCATTCAACCAAACCGGTCTTTCATATTTCTCACACTCCATCCTGATTGGTTAAGATTGGCTTCCAAAGTTCACAGGAGTGCTCAGTTTCAAACAAAATGCTGCAAATCATGAACACATCGCGTGATTTCCGTGAAATTGTGCACCCACATTCCCACTAGGCCGAGGACAAAATGCCACATCAACAATTTCAACTCAGCCTCAAGGTGGCGCTATAACTGGCCGAAAAGTGTTTTTACCTCTAACTGCACGGATCTGTGGATAACCTGGTGGAGACCTGTGCCCAGAAGGGCACTTTTTCTAGTTGCAGATGTTTTGCATTGCGAGGAGTGCATTGGAAATAGGGCTGTGAATCTATGGGTTGTCCCACGATTCAAAATTATTGTCTATTCAAAATTATTCTCGGTTCGATACTACAGTACAATACAGCTGTGCTGAACTGAAGTGACTACAGTACGGACTACAGTAACTTGAAAATGACTGGAGACGTGATGTTTACTGTGATTAGAGTAAGCTTACATTTATCACAAACACCATGTAGTGAAAACTCCTGTAACTGTCCTGTAAAAACAAATCACACCCGTGTGAACTGAGTGGTGCAACTTCGGCAGCATGCCACAGGCCCTTTCATCTGTTTTCATGTTCGAATTTTGATTTCAGTTTTAGTCATAGTCTCTTGAATAGTTTTTTATTTAGTTTTAGTCACATTTTAGTCACCCGGAATGTTCTAGTGTTTAGTCTAGTTTTAGTCGACTAAATATCATAAGATTTTAGTCGCCTAAATCTACAGTTGATTTAGTCGACTAAAATGTATTTTGGCGGGCCTTGATGCCGTCGTAATGACTGTTTTTATACTTGCCGAACATAGCCGATCTACAAGCTCACAGCGCGTCACGTGTTGTGAGCTTGTAGATCGGCTATTTTCAGCAAGTTTTCTTGTCCACTATAGTCCCTTCCTAACAATGTTATAGTTTTTATTTGTTGAAGTTGAAAGGGCAACCGGCTCAGTGGCCTATTCAGTATTTTAGCTGTGACGTGAGCGCCCCCTCCTGAGATACTTCCGGGTCCTACTTTTGTGTCGCTTTTGTGTCCCCATGGAGTTATACTGTGACGCTCCCGTCGGACTAAATCTGAGACGAAAACAACCACGAAAGTCTCATTTTACCGCTTTCCTCGCAACAACAAAGCTGCGCTGCTCTCCCAAATCTGGCTGTAACAGGCCGTCTGCCCCACATGGAATACTATCGCCATTTTATTTGATTGTGTCAACTAAATCCTCATTAATGCAAACTAGATTCAACATACTCAAGCCTGCACACATTGTAAATATACCCCAGAAATATTTTACCGAGCAAATGGACTGTTCCACCTTCAATAATAATGATAATAATAGTCTTTATTGTCTCCACATCATATATTTTTGTTGTCATGGACACTTGTACAAAACATTAATAATTCCACTCGAGTTGGAAGCATTAAGACCCATTTTAACCCTCTATGGCTTCCTTTCTGAAAAATAACGTCAATTTAAAAAGATTCAAGCGTTTAGATATTCTATTTACAATGGGATGCAGACGGGAGCTGGTGCCACTTGGACCCGGACGTAACGTAGCACTACAAAATGACGTCGGACTTAAATACTGAATAGTTGTGAGTGTCCGTCCTGGGCTTTGGGAGGTCGTCGACGTGGTTCAATACCCAGCCGAGTCATACCAACGACTATTAAAAAAATCACACCAGTGTGAACCAAGTGGTGCAACTCCCGTCTATTGGTTCTCTGCATCGTTCCAATTTGTATCGTTCCAATTTCTTCTCTGTATCGTTCCAATTTCTTCTCTGTATCCTGTGGTTGCACCACTTAAAAATGTGGTACCCAATGCTGCCCTGCTTGGCACCAGAGGGGTATCTACAATAATAATCCACTTCTGCCTGGCCAAAATCCATACAATGAGAAAAAAATCACACCTGTGTGAACTGAGTGGTGCAACTCCCCTCTCTCTATCTCTCTCCCCCCCCTCCTCTCCTCTCTCTCTCTCTCTCTCTCTCTCTCTCTCTCATTAGCAGGCAACAGTGCAGCACTAATACTATCTCTCTCTCTCTGTTTCTGGCAAACAGCGCCCCTACTGGTACTAATGGTCATATACTGGTGCTCATGACCACATAGGTACATAGGCGAACACATAGGCGGGTGAACACGGACATTGCTGGTTGTAGGAGTGGTTGCACCACTCAAAAAGAGAGGACAAAAACAAGACCTGAGAACTATTAGTGGACAGCTGATTGGCCGTTGCGGTAGAGTGCGACCCTCATTCACCCATTGGAATGTAAATGCCTTTCAGCCTTTGTATCCTACTGTCTGGCAGGTATATCTCTTTGTATCCTACTGTCTGGCAGGTATATCTCTTTGTATCCTACTCGTCTGGCAGGTATATCTCTTTGTATCCTACTCGTCTGGCAGGTATATCTCTTTGTATCCTACTGTCTGGCAGGTATATCTCTTTGTATCCTACTGTCTGGCAGGTATATCTCTTTGTATCCTACTGTCTGGCAGGTATATCTCTTTGTATCCTACTCGTCTGGCAGGTATATCTCTTTGTATCCTACTGTCTGGCAGGTATATCTCTTTGTATCCTACTGTCTGGCAGGTATATCTCTTTGTATCCTACTGTCTGGCAGGTATATCTCTTTGTATCCTCCTGTCTGGCAGGTATATCTCTGTATCCTACTGTCTGGCAGGTATATCTCTTTGTATCCTACTGTCTGGCAGGTATATCTCTCTGTATCCTACTGTCTGGCAGGTATATCTCTTTGTATCCTACTGTCTGGCAGGTATATCTCTTTGTATCCTACTCGTCTGGCAGGTATATCTCTTTGAAAACCATTTAGTGCTACGATTGTGCGCAGGGGAGATGACAATTAACACATCTTGCCTGCCCAAAATGTAATTCCTGGAAACGCCACTGCTTGGCACTCAGGTTGGATTTGCGAATGTGTCCGTAATTGTGTCATACTATCATCATGTTCATTTGTCAGTTCGATTCTACAAAATGTCTTCTGAAACATGACAGTTTTCCTGAAAACCCATGTTTCTATGTCAGTGGTTCTCAAACATTTTCATGTCAAGGACCCCCAGAATCATATGTAATTGGCCACCGACCCCCATCTGAGAATATGTTGTTCCAGGGACCCCCAGAAGCAAAGATTTGAGTTAAAAACGTTGGCTCTGAAAGAATATATATTCAAAGATTTGCACTCGGTGCCGCGCTATGAGCTTGTAGAGCTGCTATTTTCAACAGCTAAAGTATAACATAATGCTTAAAACACCAAAATGGGTTCCTGCCCAGAATGGGTTAATAGTAGGCCTACCATATATTTGTCTGATCAAAATGAATCAAATATCTAAATACTGAATCGAGCAACTTAAAAACTGCCCGAGTAGATTTGTAAATTAGTTAAAGTATTTAACCCATTCAGGACAGGAACCCCTTTTGGTGTTTTAAGCATATGGTATACTTTAGCTGTTGAAAAATAGCAGATCTACAAGCTCATAGCTTGTGGGTCTGCTATTTTTTTAAACTGGTGAAAATGTGGGGGCACAAATCTTTGAATATATATTCTTTCAGAGCAAACATTTGTACCTGGAAGGACATATTCTCAGATGGGGGGTCGGCGGCCAAATACATATATTTTTGGGGGTCCTTGACATGAAAATGTTTGAGAACGACTGACACAGAAACATGGGTTTTTCCAGAAAACTGTTGTCACTGTTTTGTCAAAGAAAAAACAATATGTGAGCAGCAGTGCCATCTTGTGGAGGAACAGGTCATCTGTCAATAGGACGGTTACTGTTCTTATACTCTTTAATATAATTTAATAGATGATATTAAAGCAGCTCAGTGTCCTTGTGGTTAGAGCAGTGGTTCCCAAACCTTTTTTTGATGGAAAACTGACTATGACTAGTACGATGAAGGGGGGGGGGACTCTCTTCCCTAAAATGTTTAGGTAAGAGAGAGTCTGGATATGTTTGTTTTGTTTGAGTTTGAACTTTTGATACTTTAACCCATTCTGACCTGAGATCAGATTCATACGAGGTTTTCCACTGGACAAACACTGGTCTGACGAACCCATTCTGACCTGAGATCAGATTCTAAAAATGTCAGTCGTTCTTCGATTTTTCAAAAATGGCAGACCTACAAGCTCGTATCGCGCCACTCGGTGGCGCGATATGAGCTTGTAGATCTGCTATTTTTCAATAGCTAAAGCATAACATGATGCTAACACCAAAATGGGTGCCCGGTCAGAATGGGTTAAAACCCATTTTCGGTGGGAACCCCTTTTGGTGTTTATAGCATTATTTTATACTTTAGCTATTGAAAAATAGCAGATCTACAAGCTCATAGCGAGGCACCGCCGCACTATGAACTTGTACTGTAGGTCTACTATTTTTGAAATATCATGAAAATGTGCCTCAAATCTTTGAATATATATTATTTCAGAGCGAACGTTTTTAACTCAAATCTTTGCTTCTGGGGAGGTCCCTGGAATAACATTTTCGGAGGCATATTACATGTATATAATTCTTGCGGTCCTTGACATGAAATAATGAGCACCACTGATACAGAAACATAAGGTTTTTCAGAAAACGTTCAGGATTTTGAAGACATTTCTAAAATTTCGACGTCAGGCCTAAATGGGTTACGTACATTTAGTACATTAAGAACATTTTGATGCCAATACTTTTGTACTTTTACTCAAGTACATTTTAATTCTGGACTTTTACTTGTACTAGAGTATTTTTATATTGCAGTATTTATACTTACTTGTAAAGTAAAAAACATTTGTGTACATTTCCCACCACCATAGTAGTCTGCTCCACTCTCCTCCTGAGTCATGATGACATCACAGCTCTCACTGATGCCCCGCCCACATTCTCCTCGCAGAGGTTTCACCGTCTGTCTGTCTGTCTGTCTGTCTGTCTGTCTGTCTGTCTGTCTGTAGGCAGTATCGCTCACCTGCGTTCAAGTAAACCGACACCTTTCTGTTTTTTCCCCTTATATATCTTAAAGTGGACGTGATTAACGAAATCACTATTATTGACATTTACAAGTGAAAGTCATGGAATGATTGTGCGTAGTACAATTTCCCCAGGCAGGCAAATGTAGTTCAATACATTCTGACGGATAAATGGGATGAAAAAGGAAAGAGTCTTTAAAGGGCTCTGAAGGGATTTTCTTTCTCAATGAAACCGTGGAGAAAGATGCGTCAGTCAGCACTCTCCTCTCCTCTCCTCTCCTCTCCTCTCCTCTCCTCTCCTCTCCTCTCCTCTCCTCTCCTCTCCTCTCCTCTCCTCTCCTCTCCTCTCCCTCTCCCTCTCCCTCTCCTCTCCTCTCCTCTCCTCTCCTCTCCTCTCCCTCTCCCTCTCCCTCTCCCTCTCCTCTGCACGCTGGTCTTGAAGACAGTGTCCCTCAACTCGGAGAGTTAAGCAACCTCTGCATCTCAGCACACAACACCAGCCACAATGATGCCTGTGTTCATTATAAGAAGTGCGCGGGTGTGTGTGTGTGTGCGCGCTCAGGGGAGGAGGGTGGATGTGACACGTGCTCCCAGACTCCGTCGAGGGAGGGAGGGAGGGAGGGGCCGGCGAGCGGATCAGTTCCCCTCCTCTCCTCTCCTCTCCTCTCCTCTCCTCTCATCCTCTGTTCCGCTCGCGTCTGCTCTCCGGCTCCGCTGCGTGGCTCTCCACCGGCCGGCGGCCCCTGCGTCGTCCTGCCACAGCGATGTGAGGACCTAAAGGAGCTCTATAGGCTGTCTGTCTGCCTGTCGTACCTGTCTGTCTGTGCGTCCGTCCGTCCGTCCCACCTGCCAGCATGTTGAGGAAGCTGGTCTGCCGTCGCATTTGCTCCTGTAAGACTCACTCTTGTTTCTGTGGGGGGGGGGAAGAGAGAGAGAGATATGGGGGGAGAGAGGGGGGGAGGTGTGTTGTAGTAAAGGATGAATGCCGGAGGTGGTACGGTCGGTGATTAATGCAAGCTGCGACGTGCATGTCGTCTGGAGATGAATGAAATGAGAGAGAGAGAGAGAGAGAGAGAGAGAGAGAGAGAGAGCAAGGGGAGTCAGAGAGAGAGAGGGATGGATGAGAGGGTGTGTACAAACAGCGTGGTGGTATACTGTAAATAAGAGAGATTCATGCCTGCGGCCACTGAACATCATAATAAATGTAAACACAGCGTGCTTTGCTTTGGCAGTGTAATGGAACTGTCCCTCATGGTTATAGAAACAGCTAAATGACTTACATAGTGCTGTAATGGAACTGTCCCTCACGCTTTTTTAAACCAGACGCATGGTCTCATTGGTCTGGGATGCATGGGAATGTGTTATTAAATGTAGGGTCAGGTGATATGTTTTGGTTCAAACAAAAGGTGTTTTGGTTAAAAGGTTAAATCATTATATTGTGATAGTAATCGTTGCTATAGAGTGTTTGTTCAGTAACAGAGGTCTCTCTGTTTCGCCTGACGTCGAAATTACAAAAACAAATCTTCCATATTCTGACAGTTTTCTGAAATACCTCATGTTTCTGTATCAGTGGTGCTCAATATTTCATGTAAAGGACCCCAAAAGGTATATGTAATTGGCCACCGACCCCCATCTGAAAATATATTGTTCCGGGACCCCCTCAGAAGCAAAGTCGTCACTTACAATTCCACTTGTCTAATCTGTATCCTCGTGACTGCGTTCTCTATCCCGATTGGATGAAATTGGTATCCCTGACCTGAAAATGCACTTTCTGTTTAATAAAACGCTGGAGAGACAACATGGAGACTGCTGTTGCTGAACAAACACTATAGCAACGAGACTTTTGTTGTGGCAGATTTTATTTGTCAAGCTTGGGAAAGAAGACAGAGTACTCAGTAAATGCATGAATTATGAAATATAAACATGCTGTAAATGAAATTGTGAAATGGTGTCTTATAAACCCATGAGGACACAATATAGCTTTTCTTTTTTACACTTTTTTTTAACAAAGAAAATCACGTACCCTATACCTTTTAATGTTACAAACTGCAAACACTGCAGGTTAATTGAATCATTGGCTTTAATAGAAAGCTAGGTAGATAGATTGTATAATTCTGCATGCAGACAGCTCCAGCCCTGGTTTTGTATGTACTGTACAATAATGAGCGATAAAGAATGGAAGGTAACATCCAGTAACATTCCTTTAATTATTGTAAAATGTTTATGTTGTCGTGTGAATAATTGGAGAATAGTTTTTTAAAGAGAACATTGTTTAAGTTGAGCAGAAACAAGGTTTTCAGAAGACCGTTAGCATTTTAGAAGACATTAACAATCGGCCTCTGTTCCTAAATGTGTTAAAGTAAGACGTGTGGATGTGCGCCTGGATGCTAACAGAGAGCAGGGTGGGTCAGACCAGAGTAATATAGACACACACACACACACACACACACTGTGTGTGTGTGTGTGTGTGTGTGTGTGTGTGTGTGTGTGTGTGTGTGTGTGTGTGTGTGTGTGCGCGCTGCCGCAGGCAGTGTGCTTTGCGAGTCTTCACCAGACAGAGAGACAGAGACGTGTCATTGGTTGTCCTGAAGTGTGAACCTAAACACAGCGCGATGGAGATGACCTCCTGACCTCTGCTCTGCTGCCTGCCACAGTCCCTTGGACCTGGCTGTCACCATGGAACCGGGTCGCAGCGACCCGCCTTGCATGTCAGAGGATGGTTCCCAAACTTTTTCATGTCAAGGACCCCCAAATTGACACTACTTAGCCCCGTGGACCCCCATTTGAAGAGATATGCCAGGGACCCCCATAAGAGAAGCTCTAGCAGTGATTTTCAACTATTTTCATTTCAAGGACCCCCAGTTTGATATGCAACAGGCTACGGACCCAAAACGGAACCAAATGGACCCGTTATGAACGATTCAAAATCGATTCATAATTTCCAAAAATCACTATATGGTGTTTGTGATATGAAATGTAAGCACATGTAAGCACCCTAACCACACACACACACACACACACACACACACACACACACGTGTGTGTGTGTGTGTGTGTGTGTGTGTGTGTGTGTGTGTGTGTGTGTGTGTGTATGCACGTGTGCGCCTGCAGACATGTGTCCACAGATGCTGATACTGCTGTTACTGACTGCTTATAATTATTGACCGGACTCATGTTCTAATCCATTTATAAGTACTCCACAACATGCATTAGAGACACATTATGACGTTTTTTTGGTTGATATTCAATCAATTCTCCTCCATTAAGAGAGGAGTTGTAAACATTCTTCTCTCTCTCTCTCTGAAAGATCAAGTTGTGTTTTGTGTTCACGTTAAGTATGTTTCCTGGAGACTGCCTCTACGTTTTAAGGCATTGTTTTAAGTATGTTTCCTATGGAGACTGCCTCTACGTTTTAAAGTGGTGAAGTGGTCCTTTAAGTATGTTTCCTGGAGACTGCCTCTACGTTTTAAAGTGGTGAAGTGGTCCTTTAAGTATGTTTCCTGGAGACTGCCTCTACGTTTTAAAGTGGTGAAGTGGTCCTTTAAAGTATGTTTCCTGGAGACTGCCTCTACGTTTTAAAGTGGTGAAGTGGTCCTTTAAGTATGTTTCCTGGAGACTGCCTCTACGTTTTAAAGTGGTGAAGTGGTCCTTTAAGTATGTTTCCTATGGAGACTGCCTCTACGTTTTAAAGTGGTGAAGTGGTCCTTTAAGTATGTTTCCTGGAGACTGCCTCTACGTTTTAAGGCATTGTTTTCTCACACTGATAGACTTGGCGGTTGGCCGAGTGTCAATGTCAGCCGCACCGTATCGATTTGGTCTCAGTTGTGATTTAAGGGCATGATGCTTTCCAACTAGCTTAATGTTGCTGGGTTTTACATTTCTATCTTTCTGTCCTACTGCAGCACTTCAATGAGAGGATAATTCTCTTGAGATGGGGGGGGGGGGGACATATTTTCAGTTGGGGGGTGAGGGGAGAGGGGGGGGGTTCCCTGGAACAACATATTTTCGGGGGTCGGCGGCCAAATACAGATAATTCTGGGGGTCCTTGACATGAAAAAGGTTGAGCACCACTGACATAGAAACATAAGGTTTTTAAGTGGTGCAACCACTTCACTAAGGAGCTATGTGTGTCTATCCCTGGCTGGGTCCCTGGCTGTGTCTGTCTGAGCACAGTACAGTGACAGTACAGTACAGTAGAAGGACCCCCTGGGGAAACGATTGAGAAATGACATTCTCAACTGTTTCGGACGCGGGGGCGGCTCGCCGGAACCGGGCCAGCACCCTGAAGAATCGAAGTACGACTGACATAGAAACATAGCTTTTTCAGAAAACTGTCAGGATGTAGAAGACATTTTTAGAGCCAAAATGGGTTAAAGCATGAAATGCCCAAAATAAATCTTTAAACTAAAACAACCCCTGTCACTCGAGGCTACCACTGTCCTGCTGTGTTGTGTTCTGCTTGTCAGCCTGCGTTAGCGTTAAACGGTTGTGTCCAAAGCATGTGACGTGGATGCTCAACAACAGGTTTTCATTGCACAAACACATTAACATTAACATGGTGAATGATATTCCAAAACGTTGACATTCACAGGGATTCACAGGATAGACATTTCAAAAAGTATTTATTTAAAGACAGTTACGCCGTGGACAAAGCCAACTCCAGTCGTGACAAATCATGACAATAAACACAATATTTTGGACCAAACAAACAATTACAAAGAAGAAAAACAACAAAAAAAGTGTTGTAACCTGCCGTTTTTTTCTACTTTCTAATTATTTGTTTGGCCCAAAACATTGTGTTTTATTGTCATGATTCGTCACGACAAGAGTTGGCTTTGTCCGCGGCGTAAACGTCTTTAAATAAATACTTTCTGAAAAGTCTATGAGGAAAATAGCGTCCCTAGTCATGATAGGCCCCCCCTACGAAGACCCACAAGGGTCGAAGCGTTCCCGGGAGCAGAGAAACAGTGTGCGGACATCCCTTCCTTTTCATTGTACGTATATTTTTGACCAGCACCTGTAGAATGTCTGGAGATGTGCGTGCTTCCTGTCGGATCCTATGTCATGATAGGCAAGCATTCAGCCAACGGGCTGTGGGCAGTTCAGAAACCGTCCCACCAGTGACATCATCGTTCGGCCGATTTTTATTCATTTATCGTGAGAACGATATCTGGCTTCCATTTTCGCATTGCAGCTTTTCAGGAATATAGAAAGCCTGCAGTTTCTATTAGCTTGGATTCCCCATCGATGATGTCACTGGTGGACGGGTTTCTGAACTGCCCACTAGCCTTCCTATGAGACGCAGACTGGAGTAGGAAAAATAAGTGCTATTTTATCATGGACATTAGTGAAGACCGATTATATGAAGATATGTTGAAAAGTGGTGAAGTGGTCCTTTTTAATCTACGCCCCTGTGGAATCTAGGCTATTGTATTCAACACGTGCATGCGTTTAACCCATTCTGGGCGGGAACCTCTTTTAGTGTTTTAAGCATTATGTTATACTTTAGCTATTGCAAAATAGCAGATCTATTAGCTCGTAGCCGCGCTACAAGCTTGTAGGTGCCGCGCTATGAGCTTGTAGGTCTGCTATTTTTGAAGAATAGTGAAGATGTGGCCCAAATGTTTGAATTTATTCTTTCAGAGCGAACGTTTTTAACTCAAATCTTTGCTTCTGGGGGGTCCCTGGAACAATATATTTTCAGATGGGGGTCGGCGGCCAATTACATATATTTATGTAAGAACCACCTGTGAAAACCACTGACATAGAAACATAGGGTTTAACCCTGTGAGAACCACTGACATATAAAAACATAGGGTTTAACCCTGTGAGAACCACTGACATAGAAACATATGGTTTAACTCTGTGAGAACCACTGACATAGAAACAGGGTTTAACCCTGTGAGAACCACTGATATATAAAAACATAGGGTTTAACCCTGTGAGAACCATTGACATAGAAACATATGGTTTAACTCTGTGAGAACCACTGACATAGAAACAGGGTTTAACCCTGTGAGAACCACTGATATATAAAAACATAGGGTTTAACCCTGTGAGAACCATTGACATAGAAACATATGGTTTAACTCTGTGAGAACCACTGACATATAGAAACAGGGTTTAACCCTGTGAGAACCACTGACATGAAAACATAGGTTTTAACCCTGTGAGAACCACTGACATAGAAACATAGGGTTTAAACCTGTGAGAACCACTGACATATAGAAACATAGGGTTTAACCCTGTGAGAACCACTGACATATAGAAACATAGGGTTTTCAGAAAACTGTCAAAATTCGGGTCTAAATTAGGTTAAAGGACAACTTTGGTATTTGCTATTTTTCACAGGGGGGCGGGGGCATTCGAACATGGGACTCAATACGTAGTACAACATTTTATGTCGATTTCTTTATTACTATATTTACTATAGTCCTACTACACCGTGGCAGTAGATCGGCTATTTTTACATTCTGCATAATGTGTATTTTCTACTTTTGGTACTTTAAGTACATTTTGATACCAATACTTTGTACTCAAGTACATTCAGAAGTCCGGACTTTTACTTGTAACAGAGTATTTTCTACATTGCAGCTTTGATACTTTTACATACGTACTTTTTTTTTACCACCACCGGTCTGATGAAAGCGTGCATGCTCTTTATTGGCTTTCTAGCAAAGGTCACGATGTCACATTGGGGCTGTCGACACACACACACACACACACACACACACACACACACACACACACACACACACACACACACACACACACACACACACACACACACACACACAGAGAGAGAGACCCGGAGCGGAGTCACCTTGCATTGATATTGAGCGGGGAGTGTCACTCGACTCACTCCGTGCTTTGATAGCACATGGGGGGGGGGGGGGGGGGAGTGTGGGGGGGAGTGTTGGGGGGGGAGGGGCCGCTGCCTGCTGATGGCTGAAGACTGATAGCCTGGCTGGCACGCTGCCGTGCTTACGTACACTACACTAGAGAGAGAGAGAGAGAGAGAGACTGTGTGTACTTAAACTTGTGTGCTGGTGTGTACCAAGCAATCTTGTGTTTATATATGGCACGATTGTGTGTGTGTGTGTGTGTGTGTGTGTGTGTGTGTGTGTGTGTGTGTGTGTGTGTGTGTGTGTGTGTGTGTGTGTGTGTGTGTGTGTGTGTGTGTGTGTGTGTGTGTGTGTGTGTGTGTGTGTGTGTGTGTGTGTGTGTGTGTGTGTGTGTGTGTGTGCGTCCGTCCGTCCGTCCGTCCGATTGTTGCTATCGTGAGAACGACGGCTTCCATTTTCGCATTGCAACTCTTCAGGAATAGAAAGCCTGCAGTTTCTATTAGCTTGGATTCCCCGTCGATGATGTCACTGGTGGACGGGTTTCTGAACTGCCCACAATGTGCCATTTTATGATGATTTCATGATTATTAGTGAGGAGGACCTATTATATGAAGCTATATGAAAAGTGGTGAAGTGGTCCATTAATGGCATTTAATTAAATCTTCCCTTCATTATCAATGGCGTTTTTTTTAAACAAACATTATAAACACAAACATTAAACCTGTATATAGGAGGCGCTGGCGCCCCTCAAAAAGTTCAGTTCAGTTCATTTTTTTGGTCATAAAATAAACATTATACATGTATTCATTTCGTCGTATTTGTTTGACATGTTTTGTAGAGACCAAAAGGGTTTAGGCTGAAGCCAATGGCTTATTGTGCCTAAACCAAGAGAGCGGGGGGGGGGGGGGGGGGGGGGGGAGACGACATAAAACTAACTGAGGACAAAATAGTTATCAGGTGTTTGTCCTCAAAAACAGAGGACAAACACCAGACTATTAGTGGACAGCGGATTTGGCCGTTGCGCGTCAATCCCCCATTGGAATGCAAATGCATGCCTTTCTATCCTCCCCTTCTGGCAGGTATATCTCTTTGAATACCTTTAGTACCTAATTGTGTGCGTCATCGCCCCCCCGTCCACGACGACGACAAGGACAACACATCTTGTCTGCCCAAAATGTAATTCCTGGAAAAGCCTCTGGTGTGTGTCTGTGTGTCTGTGTGCGTGCGTGCGTGCGTGCAGGGGCGCGTGCGTGCGCATCCTTCAAATATTTAATGGAGATGGGTTGCCTGCCTGGCAGATTGCAGGGCTCGAGGGAGATCGACCCACGTGTCCAGGATGGGAATGGCTTCCTCTGGGTCAGCTGTCTGTCTGTCTATAGGGCAGTGGTTCCTCTGGGTCAGCTGTCTGTCTGTCTAGGGCAGTGGTTCCTCTGGGTCAGCTGTCTGTCTGTCTAGGGCAGTGGTTCCTCTGGGTCAGCTGTCTGTCTGTCTAGGGCAGTGGTTCCTCTGGGTCAGCCGTCTGTCTGTCTAGGGCAGTGGTTCCTCTGGGTTAGTTGTCTGTCTGTCTAGGGCAGTGGTTCCTCTGGGTTAGTTGTCTGTCTGTCTAGGGCAGTGGTTCCTCTGGGTCAGCTGTCTGTCTGTCTATAGGGCAGTGGTTCCTCTGGGTCAGCTGTCTGTCTGTCTAGGGCAGTGGTTCCTCTGGGTCAGCTGTCTGTCTGTCTAGGGCAGTGGTTCCACTGGGTCAGCTGTCTGTCTGTCTAGGGCAGTGGTTCCTCTGGGTCAGCTGTCTGTCTGTCTAGGGCAGTGGTTCCTCTGGGTCAGATGTCTGTCTGTCTAGGGCAGTGGTTCCCAAACATTTTCATGTCAAGGACCCCTAAATACAAAGAAAATTATAATAGTAATTTAAATACAAATATAATTTGTATTTAAAGCACCCACAGTTGGACATGCATTAGTCTATGGACCCCCAATGTATAGTGTAAAATCAAGGTTAATTTAACTCAGGAGTGTTCAAATGGAACCACACGGACCCGTTGCATTTGGTTCCATTTGTACACCCTCTGAGTTACAGACCCATAACGGTCCATTTAGTTCCTGACTATCATTTAGGTGGGGACCCCCTGGAACTCCCTCAAGGACCCCTGGGGGTCCCCCGGACGGGGCCCACTTTGGGAACCACTGTTTTAGACGGTCTTATTACACACGTATTATTGGAGGCACTGATTATCCATTACACATGCTCCTATCGTTGGCAGTCTTTTGGATTTAAAACGTATATATTGTTGCTGTTTAGCAAGTCGCTCTGACTCAACTGGGATGAGAGATCATTTTGTCAAACCTGGAATGCTTCCCAAACGCTTGAAAAAGAATGTGTAGGAGAAAAAAACCCTGGAATGACAGCAATGCGGCGTTGGGGTCAGGACCACCTCTGCCTCTGAACCGATATATCGCTGACACAGCATCATGCCATTAATCAGTGTAACACACGCAGCGCTGCGAAGGAAGCATGGTCTTCACAGCGATGTTATGGAGTAGGAGTCCTGCCTTCTCCACATCGTTGACATCGCTCGCCCCATAATGCCCCCTTTGTGCTCTTTGTCCAAAAGTCTTTGTTCGATGCCAAAATGCCAAGCGTCTTTGGCCGCGGGTCGGTCTTAACCCATTCTGACCTGAGATCAGATTCTATAAACGTCTTCTACATCCTGACAGTTTTCATTCTGACCTGAGATCAGATTCTATAAACGTCTTCTACATCCTGACAGTTTTCTGAAAAAGCTATGTTTCTATGTCAGTCGATTTTTCAAAGAAATAGCAGACCTACAAGCTTGTATCTATCGCGCCACTCGGTGGCGCGATATGAGCTTGTAGATCTGCTATTTTTAAATAGCTAAAGCACGACATGATGCTAACACCAAAATGGGTTCCCGTTCAGAATGGGTTAAAATGACAACTACAAGGACTCGTGAAAAAGATGAACTCTGTGCTCCTCCAAGCCAGAAGCACTTTGTCGTCTGGTCAGAAACCGTGCATGTCCTCCTTATTATATATTATTCTACAACGGGTCGTTTCGAGGGAGCAATCTGATTGGTTGAAACGGCTCCTAGCCGTGGGTCAAACCAGCACCGTTCACCACCTAATCAAAACAAAGAATTCAGCCGTTCTGTTCTCCCAGAGTGCAGCGAACTCGGTGGCTATAGGCTAGCTAGTTTCTTGGGACATTTGTGGTCGTAGTGACTACATCTGTCATTAAAAATATATTTTTTCAGCGATTTTCTTAGTTTTAAGGGTAACTGTTGTAGAATTGCAATATTACACGAGAGGGTGTGGGTTTAACGTGATTATTGCCACAACAGTGATGCGGTCAGGAACGAGACGGAGTCGAGTTCCGCAAGCATCACTGAAGTAATGCATCATTATTAAGTAATTATAACATTTTAAAATAGTTTCAACTATAGCCGACACGTTCTACATCGACACGTTGCGAGCCTGTAGGACGGCTATTTGAACTATTTTTAAATGTTTTTCAAAATAGTGAAACAATGGCATGAAATAAGTTAATGGATAAGGGGTAAGGCAAGATAGCCCTTGGTGTACAGGGGGGGGGGGAGTCCCATGTCAATGATGAATACAGTGGTTAATAACATTATTATTGTGAGAAACCAATGGCTGATAAAGCAAATTAATGAACGAATGGTGCATTCTTTGTATATTCGTTGCTGTCCATTGTTGAGGTTTTAGATTTTTCTTTTGCCATAAATCAGTGCTATTGAACACCCTTTACGTCTGTGTGTCGTTTCATAAATCAGTGCTATTGAACACCCTTTACGTCTGTGTGTTGTTTCATAAATCAGTGCTATTGAACACCCTTTACGTCTGTGTGTTGTTTCATAAGTCAGTGCTATTGAACACCCTTTACGTCTGTGTGTTGTTTCATAAGTCAGTGCTATTGAACACCCTTTACGTCTGTGTGTTGTTTCATAAATCAGTGCTATTGAACACCCTTTACGTCTGTGTGTTGTTTCATAAATCAGTGCTATTGAACACCCTTTACGTCTGTGTGTTGTTTCATAAATCAGTGCTATTGAACACCCTTTATGTCTGTGTGTTGTTTCATAAATCAGTGCTATTGAACACCCTTTACGTCTGTGTGTTGTTTCATAAGTCAGTGCTATTGAACACCCTTTACGTCTGTGTGTTGTTTCATAAATCAGTGCTATTGAACACCCTTTACGTCTGTGTGTTGTTTCATAAATCAGTGCTATTGAACACCCTTTACGTCTGTGTGTTGTTTCATAAATCAGTGCTATTGAACACCCTTTACGTCTGTGTGTTGTTTCATAAGTCAGTGCTATTGAACACCCTTTACGTCTGTGTGTTGTTTCATAAATCAGTGCTATTGAACACCCTTTACGTCTGTGTGTTGTTTCATGAATCAGTGCTATTGAACACCCTTTACGTCTGTGTGTTGTTTCATGAATCAGTGCTATTGAACACCCTTTACGTCTGTGTGTTGTTTCATAAGTCAGTGCTATTGGACACCCTTTACGTCTGTGTGTTGTTTCATAAATCAGTGCTATTGAACACCCTTTACGTCTGTGTGTTGTTTCATAAATCAGTGCTATTGAACACCCTTTACGTCTGTGTGTTGTTTCATAAATCAGTGCTATTGAACACCCTTTACGTCTGTGTGTTGTTTCATAAATCAGTGCTATTGAACACCCTTTACGTCTGTGTGTTGTTTCATAAATCAGTGCTATTGAACACCCTTTACGTCTGTGTGTTGTTTCATAAATCAGTGCTATTGAACACCCTTTACGTCTGTGTGTTGTTTCATAAATCAGTGCTATTGAACACCCTTTACGTCTGTGTGTTGTTTCATAAATCAGTGCTATTGAACACCCTTTACGTCTGTGTGTTGTTTCATAAATCAGTGCTATTGAACACCCTTTACGTCTGTGTGTTGTTTCATAAATCAGTGCTATTGAACACCCTTTACGTCTGTGTGTTGTTTCATAAATCAGTGCTATTGAACACCCTTTACGTCTGTGTGTTTCATAAATCAGTGCTATTGAACACCCTTTACGTCTGTGTGTTGTTTCATAAATCAGTGCTATTGAACACCCTTTACGTCTGTGTGTTGTTCCATAAATCAGTGCTATTGAACACCCTTTACGTCTGTGTGTTGTTTCATAAATCAGTGCTATTGAACACCCTTTACGTCTGTGTGTTTCATAAATCAGTGCTATTGAACACCCTTTATGTCTGTGTGTTGTTTCATAAATCAGTGCTATTGAACACCCTTTACGTCTGTGTGTTGTTTCATAAATCAGTGCTATTGAACACCCTTTATGTCTGTGTGTTGTTTCATAAATCAGTGCTATTGAACACCCTTTACGTCTGTGTGTTGTTTCATAAATCAGTGCTATTGAACACCCTTTACGTCTGTGTGTTGTTTCATAAATCAGTGCTATTGAACACCCTTTATGTCTGTGTGTTGTTTCATAAATCAGTGCTATTGAACACCCTTTACGTCTGTGTGTTGTTTCATAAATCAGTGCTATTGAACACCCTTTACGTCTGTGTGTTGTTTCATAAATCAGTGCTATTGAACACCCTTTATGTCTGTGTTTCATAAATCAGTGCTATTGAACACCCTTTACGTCTGTGTGTTGTTTCATAAATCAGTGCTATTGAACACCCTTTACGTCTGTGTGTTGTTTCATAAATCAGTGCTATTGAACACCCTTTACGTCTGTGTGTTGTTTCATAAATCAGTGCTATTGAACACCCGTGTGTTGTTTCGAAAATGGAAAGTAGCAAAAAGTGCTTTGGACAAAACCTCTTAACTCCATTGGACCCTCAAAATGTCTGCTAAAGCAGCTAACTCCACCACCTCTCCCCCTCTCATGGAAGTAATTGACAATATATAAAGTTACAACATCAACTTTGATGAGGCTGTATTGCTTTGTTTAACCCATTTTGTTATAATTTAGCTATTGAAAAATAGCAGATCTACAAGCTCACAGCGCGCCACCGAGTGGCGTGCTATGAACTTGTAGGTCTGCTATTTTTGAAAAATCGTTAAAATGTGCCTCAAATCTTTCCGAAAATCATGATTTAGAAAACTTTTTTTTTTTTGACGACCTGAATGTGTTAAAAAATGTATGTATATTTTTCATTTCCTGAAAAATGAACATTTTGGAGTTATGAGGTTTCCACTCTCCCCAGTGAGCTCTTTGTCTCTCCTAACATCTCCTCTTCCTCCTCTTCCTCTTCCTCCAGATAAGAACTTTGACGATGAGGACTCGGCGGACGGCGGCCGCTCCTCGTCTTCCTCCAAGGCCGCCGCGGGGAGGAAGAGCGTGGGCATGGGCTCCTTCCGACGGCCCCCCTCCTCCTCCTCCACCGCCGGCGCCAACAAGTCCGCAGGTCAGAGGTCACCGCTTCTCCCCCGTGTTGGTTGATTGATTCGCCGACTAAAACTTAAAGGGCCACTTCACCGCTTTTGCAACCAGATCGTATGTGATGATCCCCCCCCATGGCTGTGTCTGACCATCAATGTCTCATTTGATCCCCCTAACTGTGTCTGACCATCCCTGGCTGTGTCTGAACGCCCAGTCATGTTGTTTACTGTGCTAATAATTCACAACGCAGATGAGAGATCGTCAAAGTCGTACGATTTTGTCACACACACACACACACACACACACACACACACACACACACACACACACACACACACAGTACACACGTTACCGCAGTGAAATTCGTTCGCCGCATTTTGACCCATCTCTTGGAGCGGGTGAGCCGCAGCCGTCCCGCGCTCGGGAATCATTTGATTAGTTGATTTGTGGAAGTTGTTCCCAGTGTCCGCCTTCTGCAGGCGTATCAGTGGTGTTAATACTTCCTCCTCTGTGGTATCTTCAGGGAGAGATGGAGCAGCATGGGGGCTAGGGTTAGGTGTGTTAATACTTCCTCCTCTGTGGTGTCTTCAGGGAGAGATGGAGCAGCATGGGGGCTAGGGTTAGGTGTGTTAATACTTCCTCCTCTGTGGTGTCTTCAGGGAGAGATGGAGCAGCATGGGGGCTAGGGTTAGGTGTGTTAATACTTCCTCCTCTGTGGTGTCTTCAGGGAGAGATGGAGCAGCATGGGGGCTAGGGTTAGGTGTGTTAATAGTTCCTCCTCTGTGGTGTCTTCAGGGAGAGATGGAGCAGCATGGGGGCTAGGGTTAGGTGTGTTGATAGTTCCTCCTCTGTGGTGTCTTCAGGGAGAGATGGAGCAGCATGGGGGCTAGGGTTAGGTGTGTTAATACTTCCTCCTCTGTGGTGTCTTCAGGGAGAGATGGAGCAGCATGGGGGCTAGGGTTAGGTGTGTTAATACTTCCTCCTCTGTGGTGTCTTCAGGGAGAGATGGAGCAGCATGGGGGCTAGGGTTAGGTGTGTTAATACTTCCTCCTCTGTGGTGTCTTCAGGGAGAGATGGAGCAGCCTGGGGGCTAGGGTTAGGTGTGTTAATAGTTCCTCCTCTGTGGTGTCTTCAGGGAGAGATGGAGCAGCATGGGGGCTAGGGTTAGGTGTGTTAATAGTTCCTCCTCTGTGGTGTCTTCAGGGAGAGATGGAGCAGCATGGGGGCTAGGGTTAGGTGTGTTAATACTTCCTCCTCTGTGGTGTCTTCAGGGAGAGATGGAGCAGCATGGGGGCTAGGGTTAGGTGTGTTAATACTTCCTCCTCTGTGGTGTCTTCAGGGAGAGATGGAGCAGCATGGGGGCTAGGGTTAGGTGTGTTAATACTTCCTCTGTGGTGTCTTCAGGGAGAGATGGAGCAGCATGGGGGCTAGGGTTAGGTGTGTTAATACTTCCTCCTCTGTGGTGTCTTCAGGGAGAGATGGAGCAGCATGGGGGCTAGGGTTAGGTGTGTTAATACTTCCTCCTCTGTGGTGTCTTCAGGGAGAGATGGAGCAGCATGGGGGCTAGGGTTAGGTGTGTTAATACTTCCTCCTCTGTGGTGTCTTCAGGGAGAGATGGAGCAGCATGGGGGCTAGGGTTAGGTGTGTTAATACTTCCTCCTCTGTGGTGTCTTCAGGGAGAGATGGAGCAGCATGGGGGCTAGGGTTAGGTGTGTTAATACTTCCTCCTCTGTGGTGTCTTCAGGGAGAGATGGAGCAGCATGGGGGCTAGGGTTAGGTGTGTTAATACTTCCTCCTCTGTGGTGTCTTCAGGGAGAGATGGAGCAGCATGGGGGCTAGGGTTAGGTGTGTTAATACTTCCTCCTCTGTGGTGTCTTCAGGGAGAGATCCCCATGGGGCGGTGGATGAAGAGGACATCATCCGTGCCTTTGAGGACGTTCCCCCCGCACAGGTAACTGTACTCTACTACAGATATGTATGTTTGAAACCAAACTGGTTACAAACCGGTTACAACTATTAGCAAACTAGTTACAAACCAGGTATACAACTATTAGCAAACTAGTTACAAACCAGGTATACAACTATTAGCAAACTAGTTACAAGCCAGGTATACAACTATTAGCAAACTAGTTACAAGCCAGGTATACAACTATTAGCAAACTAGTTACAAACCAGGTATACAACTATTAGCAAACTAGTTACAAACCAGGTATACAACTATTAGCAAACTAGTTACAAACCAGGTATACAACTATTAGCAAACTAGTTACAAACCAGGTATACAACTATTAGCAAACTAGTTACAAACCGGTTACAACTATTAGCAAACTAGTTACAAACCAGGTATACAACTATTAGCAAACTAGTTACAAACCAGGTATACAACTATTAGCAAACTAGTTACAAGCCAGGTTTACAACTATTAGCAAACTAGTTACAAACCGGTTACAACTATTAGCAAACTAGTTACAAACCGGTTACAACTATTAGCAAACTAGTTACAAACCGGTTACAACTATTAGCAAACTAGTTACAAACCAGGTATACAACTATTAGCAAACTAATTACAAACCGGTTACAACTATTAGCAAACTAGTTACAAGCCAGGTATACAACTATTAGCAAACTAGTTACAAACCGGTTACAACTATTAGCAAACTAGTTACAAACCAGGTATACAACTATTAGCAAACTAGTTACAAACCGGTTACAACTATTAGCAAACTAGTTACAAGCCAGGTTTACAACTATTAGCAAACTAGTTACAAACCGGTTACAACTATTAGCAAACTAGTTACAAACCAGGTATACAACTATTAGCAAACTAATTACAAACCGGTTACAACTATTAGCAAACTAGTTACAAACCAGGTATACAACTATTAGCAAACTAGTTACAAACCAGGTATACAACTATTAGCAAACTAGTTACAAACCGGTTACAACTATTAGCAAACTAGTTACAAACCAGGTATACAACTATTAGCAAACTAGTTACAAACCAGGTATACAACTATTAGCAAACTAGTTACAAACCGGTTTCAACTATTAGCAAACTAGTTACAAACCGGTTACAACTATTAGCAAACTAGTTACAAACCGGTTACAACTATTAGCAAACTAATTACAAACCGGTTACAACTATTAGCAAACTAGTTACAAGCCAGGTATACAACTATTAGCAAACTAGTTACAAACCGGTTACAACTATTAGCAAACTAGTTACAAACCATTTATACAACTATTAGCAAACTAGTTACAAACCAGGTATACAACTATTAGCAAACTAGTTACAAACCGGGTTACAACGATTAGCAAACTAGTTACAAACCAGGTATACAACTATTAGCAAACTAGTTACAAACCGGTTACAACGATTAGCAAACTAGTTACAAACCAGGTATACAACTATTAGAAAACTAGTTACAAACCGGTTACAACTATTAGCAAACTAGTTACAAACCAGGTATACAACTATTAGCAAACTAATTACAAACCGGTTACAACTATTAGCAAACTAGTTACAAACCGCTTAAAGCCAATACCAAAGCAGTTACAACTATTAGCAGACCAGTAGGGTATAGAGGCTTTGTCACAGGAAACGGTGTGTTTATGCTATCGCATCATTTACCGCATAATCAGCCAAACGGGGTCAAATTATGCAGGGGTCAAATTCTCTCAAAAGGGGCGCATAAAATCGCGCAAGCTTTCCGCATATTTCGCAACTAGCTGCATATTTCACCGCATAAAATCCCATGACTTCCGGCATATTTTGCAACTCATCTTTCCGCATATTGTGCACATTTCTGCTTCGGCACAATTTCACAGAATACAATCACATGATTAAAAAAGTTTGAGAACCAATGGTCTAGGAGTTTATGCCACCTTCTAAAAACACGGCCTGCCTACAGTAATGCACAGAGCCTAACTCTCTCTCTCTCTCTCTCTCTCTCTCTCTCCATCCCTCCAGATCTATTCCAACAGGGAGGTAGAGGAGGCCATGACGAAGATTCGAGACGTGCTGTCGGATGACAAGAGGGACTGGGAGCTTCGCGTGGCTGCTGTGAGTTATTTCATCTTGTATATCGTTGCTGTAACCCATTTAGTAGTTTGTCCCATTGACAAATAATGCACTTCCGGAAAATCCGTCTGGCTGTCGCCCGCTGTTAAAACGCACTGTTAGAATAAAGACGTGTGTCTTCATTCTTCACTCTTTCAGCTGAAGAAGGTGCGTTCCCTGGTCCTGGCCGGGGCGGTGGAGTTCGACTGCTTCCCCCAGCAGATGAGGCTCATGGAGGCCGCCTTCAAGCTCTCTGCCAAGGACCTGAGGTCGACGGTGGTCCGGGAGGCCTGCATCACTCTGGGGTACGCCCGCCCGCCCTACCCCACCCGCCTGCCCCGCCCCGCCTGCCTGCCCCTCCCGCCCCCGCCCACCCTACCCCGCCCCACCCGCCCACTCTGTTGCAGACACCTGTCATTACTGTCGTTAATGTCATTAATGTCCACTCTGTTGCAGACACCTGTCATTAATGTCCACTCTGTTGCAGACACCTGTCATTAATGTCCACTCTGTTGCAGACACCTGTCATTAATGTCCACTCTGTTGCAGACACCTGTCATTAATGTCCACTCTGTTGCAGACACCTGTCATTACTGTCGTTAATGTCATTAATGTCCACTCTGTTGCAGACACCTGTCATTACTGTCGTTAATGTCATTAATGTCCACTCTGTTAGCAGACACCTGTCATTACTGTCGTTAATGTCATTAATGTCCACTGTGTTGCAGACACCTGTCATTAATGTCCACGCTGTTGCAGACACCTGTCATTACTGTCGTTAATGTCATTAATGTCCACTCTGTTGCAGACACCTGTCATTAATGTCCACTCTGTTGCAGACACCTGTCATTACTGTCGTTAATGTCATTAATGTCCACTCTGTTGCAGACACCTGTCATTACTGTCGTTAATGTCATTAATGTCCACTCTGTTGCAGACACCTGTCATTACTGTCGTTAATGCCATTAATGTCCACTCTGTTGCAGACACCTGTCATTACTGTCGTTAATGTCATTAATGTCCACTCTGTTGCAGACACCTGTCATTAATGTCCACTGTGTTGCAGACACCTGTCATTACTGTCGTTAATGTCATTAATGTCCACTCTGTTGCAGACACCTGTCATTACTGTCGTTAATGCCATTAATGTCCACTCTGTTGCAGACACCTGTCATTACTGTCGTTAATGTCATTAATGTCCACTCTGTTGCAGACACCTGTCATTACTGTCGTTAATGTCATTAATGTCCACTCTGTTGCAGACACCTGTCATTACTGTCGTTAATGTCATTAATGTCCACTCTGTTGCAGACACCTGTCATTACTGTCGTTAATGTCATTAATGTCCACTCTGTTGCAGACCCCTGTCATTAATGTCATTAATGTCCACTCTGTTGCAGACCCCTGTCATTAATGTCATTAATGTCCACTCTGTTGCAGACCCCTGTCATTACTGTCGTTAATGTCATTAATGTCCACTCTGTTGCAGACACCTGTCGTTAGTCCTGGGCAGCAGGTTCGACCATGCCGCCGAGGCCGTCATGCCCATCCTCCTCAACCTGGTCCCCAACAGTGCCAAGATCATGGCCAGCTCTGGCATCGCCTGCATTCGCCTCATCCTCAAAGTACGTGACGACACATTCTCCCGCGTTCTGTGCCCCGGTGAAACCCCGGCTTATGATCGCTGCTGTTGGGTAGAGCGAGCTATGCGCGACCTAGTCGGGCGCAGTGCTTAGTTCAGACTAGCCATTGGTCCGACAAACGACAACCTAACCATAACCACACGGGAGCAGCGCATGTCGGACTAATGCTTTTCTTTTTCCATTACTGAAGCAGAGCGTTGCAGTCCATGCTTACACCTCTCTCTCTCTCCTCTCTCTCTCTCCTCTCTCTCTCTCCCAGCACACCCACTACCCTCGTCTTATTCCCATCATCACCAGCAACTGCACCTCCAAGTCTGTGGCCGTCAGAAGGTAAAAACATCCTCCATGTTCAGTCTGTTGCCGTCTTCAGGCTAGGACTTGTCATGGAAATAAATGTGTGTATGTCGTCGCTCGTCCAAAACAATCATCCGCAACATGGACCCCCAGAATTATCTGTATTTGGCCGCCTAATTAGCTAAAAATATGTATGAAATAAATAAATGTATGCATGTCGTCGCCCGTCCCAAAACAATCGTCCACGACGCGACATGATGATATACAGTATAGGCGGCTGAAAACCTTTGACACAAAGTGATGATGACATAAAGAGGATGGATCATTAGACAGCGTTAGTCTGTTGAAAAATGAATGAAGTGTGTGCGTGTGAGTGTCCGTGTGTGTGTGTGCGTGCGTGCGTGTGTCAGAGAGCTTAACTGAACAGTATGTTAGAGTGATCAGGTTTCAGTTTTCGTAGGGATCATGATGATCACGTCGCTGTTATTGTAACCCTGTGAACCCAGTTATTATATTATATTATGTTATTGTAACCCTGTGAACCCACAGGCGAAGCTACGAGTTTCTGGACCTGTTGTTGCAAGACTGGCCGACCAACTCTCTGGAGAGGTAACGTTATTAGTATTATGAACGGTTTTCTGGAAAAACCCCATGTTTCTGTTTCAGCGGTGCTCAACGTTTTTCATGTCAAGGACCCCCAGAATTAATAGAGCATTATATTTAAAAGGGTATGTCTTTGAAAAACAAGCAAGGGGTCCGAACGTCCCGCACACTGGCAGACACAAAAGTGTTGCGCTTTATTAGGTAGACGTTTCGGGTCGCTTAGACCTTCATCAGGACAGACAATGGATTGTGTCCTGCCCTGTATATAAACCCCTATACCAAAGCAGTGCGCGCACACACACACACACATACACGCACGCACACACACACACGCGCGCATGCACATATCAGGGAATCTGAGACGAGGCTAGCCCGAGAGGTGGGTGTGTGTGTGTGTGGAGTCTAGCTCAGCAGTTGTCATGGCGATAGCCGTGGGTTGCCATCTCAGACTCGCGTGTGACCACTTCCTGCTTCATCCTCCCCAGTGGTCATAGCGAGGGAAACCCGATCTGACCCTCCGCCACCGGGGGAGCTCTCCTCTTCTCTTCTCATTGATCTGACCTGCCTCTGTCTCGCACGCACGCAGGCATACACACACATTATGTGTGTGTGTGTGTGTGTGTGTGTGTGTGTGTGTGTGTGTGTGTTGAGATACACCACTCGCTCAGATTTTGATAGCCCCGTATACAACGTATCGATCGGTTCCATTAGCCTGCTTTTAGTGACTGCTTTTTTGCTCCATATTTTAACCCATTCTGACCTGAGATCAGATTCTAAAAATGTCTTCTACATCCTGACAGTTTTCTGAAAAAGCTATGTTTCTATGTCAGTCGTTCTTCGATTTTTCAAAAATAGCAGACCTACAAGCTCGTAGTGCACCACTCGGTGGCGCGCTATGAGCTTGTAGATCTGCTATTTTTCAATAGCTAAAGCATAACGTAATACTAACACCAAAAGATTTGTTCTTTTTTTTTTAAACATCCTCCCAATAGTGGAAACCCTATTTGCGGCATATGGACTCATCTGTTTCAACTGAGTGCCTGTGATTGTGAAATGATCCTGAACAATCTTGACGGTCCAAAGTTATTGTTTTTATTTTGTTTACAGATGCCTTTTGTGTTCTCCTCAGTACACGGGACCGTTCTAATGCCTTTTGTGTCCTCCTCAGGCATGGGACGGTTCTCATGGAGACCATAAAGAAAGGGATCCATGATGCTGACGCGGAGGCTCGCTCTGTAGCCAGGAAGTAAGTCGAACCACACTGTTACTGACCTCTGACCTTAGGGATATTTCACACTAATTTGTCTAAAAGCGCCACATTTTGCACAGATGTAGCCCAGGGCATGCGCTAATGATTTAGCTAGGGCGCCCGAGCCGGCGAGCCAATCAGCTGCTGATTGAAGTGGCACGTGACGTGTCAAACTATAGGGGATTTTCATGATTCTGAATCCATTGCAAGCTTTAGTTTTGCAACACTCCTTGGGCTAAAAACTGCCATAGCCGTCATCACAAATGTGATGAGGTGATCACATTTGGGCAAGTGGCTATATGGCAGAATTTAGCCCAAGGAGTGTTTTTCGTGCAAAAACTCAAATCCAAAATGTGTGTCCGTTCCTTCACAGGTGTTACTGGGCGTTAAAATGTGTGTCCTTCCCAAGGTTATAATAGTTAACTAAAACTAACTAAAAAACGAAAACTAGAATTAAAAAAAACATTTTAGTTAACTGAAACTAAATAAAAACTAAAAATAAATTAAAAACGATAACTAAACTGAAACTGTATTGTGTGTTCACAAAACTAACTAAAACTAACTGAAATTATAGAAAAAATACCCTTAGTTATAGTTTTTATCAATATTTATATGCATTTCGGAAATTCATAATATAAACCTTTTAAATTCATTTGATTAATTTCCTCATTTCTCCAACAAGTTTTACGGCTGTTTTCAGCACCGTACGGCAGCATGTAGCCACACTTTAACTAAACTATTACTAAACTAAAACTAAGCATTTCAACAAAATAAAAACAAAATAAAAACTAGCAAACCCGCTCTAAAAACTAATTAAAACTAACTGAATTAGAAAAAAACAAGTAAAATCTAGAAAAAGTGCCCTTCCGGGCACAGGTCTCCACCAGGTTATCCACAGATCCGTGCAGTTAGAGGTAAAAACACTTTTCGGCCAGTTATAGCGCCACCTTGAGGCTGAGTTGAAATTGTTCATGTGGCATTTCGTCCTCGGCCTAGTGGGAATGTGGGTGCACAATTTCACGGAAATCACGCGATGTGTTCATGATTTGCAGCATTTTGTTTGAAACTGAGCACTCCTGTGAACTTTGGAAGCCAATCTTAACCAATCAGGATGGAGTCTGATAAATCTGAAAGACCCGTTTCGTTGAATGGCTCTAGAGAGACTGTGTACCAATTTGCGTGATGTTTGGACAAAATCTGTAGGTGTACTGTGCAAAAACTTGTTTTGCACAAAGCGGCCTCCTGGTGGCGCTATAACAGGCCGTTCTGGAAAGTTTGGGGCAGAGGTTCATGGTTGGCATCCAGGGAGTGTGTGCAAAATATGGCATCGAAAAACTTGTTTTGCACAAAGCGGCCTCCTGGTGGCGCTATAACAGGCCGTTCTGGAAAGTTTGGGGCAGAGGTTCATGGTTGGCATCCAGGGAGTGTGTGTGCAAAATATGGCATCGACCGGGTTAACGGTGGCCGAGATTAGCTGTTCACGGACACACGGACACACGGACGGACGGAGTGCAAAACATACTCTCCCCACATGCCTTCGGCCTGGTGGAGACAACTAACTCAAACTAAACTATAATGAAAAAACCAAAACTATTATAACCTTGGTCCCTCCCTCCCCTCACAGGTGTTACTGGGCGTTCCACAGCCACTTCAGCCGCGAGGCGGAGCAGCTGTTCCAGAGCCTGGAGTCGTCCTATCAGAAGGCTCTGCAGGCCCACCTGAGGAGCGGAGACAGCCTGATGTCACTGCCCGCCTCGGACCGATCCTCGTCGTCCTCACAGGAGAGCCTCAAGTAAGACCCCCCGTGTCTCCCCCCCGGCCCGTCCCCTCCCCTCCCCCTATCCCGGTATCCCCCGTCACCCTCCCCCCTCTATCCCGAGATCCCCACCGGATTGACTGACTCCAGCGATTGATTCTTTAAATGGTTTTATTGATTGAGAGGAGGTGAAGAAAGGGGGGGAGAGAATGGGGACGTGGAGTGACTGACTGACTGACTGACTGACTGACTGACTGACTGAGTGCAGCGGTTCTCGATCAAACTTTTTTTTCATAACTGCACAGACTTACAGACCTATAAACGTCCATCATAACTGCACAGACTTACAGACCTATAAACGTCCATTTGGAATCTCTCAAGGACCTCTCTTTGATAACCAGTTGACTGATTGGGTGGTTGATTGAATCTGCTCTCGGCCAAAGAACTCGGTTTGGGAAAAACATACAAAACTAATCAACTATTTTATTCATATAGTGCCTAAAATGAAAGTAATTCCCAATGGAAATATTCTACAAATCGGGGTCGTATTATAATCGGGGACTAGGACTATTTTATTTGACATTGAATGTTCTTTTTACACAAATGAGTCTTGAAAAATGGGGGTGATTGATTAATTGATTCATTAACAGTTTGCAGAATTACAGTACATTTCAAGTACAACTCAATACAAAAACTGTTAATTCTTAGGACGTCTGGAGATATCTTGGGCACAAATTGTGTTAACTGTGATTGGAACGACACCATAAAGCCTTACACTTGTTTACAATAGGGCCCACCATTTTCAATTCATCAAAACATTTAGAGACGTATATTGTCTTATATTCGGCACAATACGGTATTTTTCACTTTAGGCTATTTTTTTGTGGCACTGAACGGTATAGCGTATGTATCTTTGGTGGGTTGCAGATTGAACGAGCCCTATTCGATTCCCTGCTACTTCATCAGAGTCAAACAGCATCCCTGTCTAAAGGTTATTGATCGACCGAGAAATGAACTGCTCTCCCTGGAGGCTAGACAACAAGCGTCTCACCGCTGCCTCACAATGCCGGCTCCAGGAAGTTTGTACTGGGGACCACCGGTGGTCCTTGCGGTGGCTCCAGGTGGTCCCCAGCTTAACCCATTCTGACCTGAGATCAGATTCATACGAGGTTTTCCACTGGACACACACTGGTCTGATTAACCCATTCTGACCCGAGATCAGATTCTAAAAATGTCAGTCGTTCTTCGATTTTTCAAAAATGGCAGACCTACAAGCTCGTATCGCGCCACTCGGTGGCGCGATATGAGCTTGTAGATCTGCTATTTTTCAATAGATAAAGCATAACATGATGCCGACACCAAAAGGGGTGCCCGGTCAGAATGGGTTAATGATGGAGAGTTGGAAATAACCAAATGGACCCTTATATAGATATTTAA
>NC_139715.1:7053669-7219778 GCF_964188405.1 Protomyctophum parallelum
ATGTATCTCTCCCGGGCTCCGCTGGGTTCAGACGGCTCGTCGAGCGGTAACATGGAGGGTAAGATGTGTGTCTTTCATGCCTGGTGGTGGAGGAACAGGGAGAGTTTACACAGTCTCCTCATGGCCTCTCTTACTTCACTGTGTCTTGTCTGACCTATAATATAAGTGAGTGGTGGATGGACATCTGTGGTGGTTTGTCTTGTTTGACCTCCTATAATATAAGTGAGTGGTGGATGGACACCTGTGGTGGTTTGTCTTGTTTGACCTCCTTTAACCCATTCTGACCTGAGATCAGATTCATACAAGGTTTCCGCCGGACACACACTGGTCTGATGAACCCATTCTGACCTGAGATCAGATTCTAAAAATGTCAGTCGCTCTTCGATTTTTCAAAAATAGCAGACCTACAAGCTCGTATCGCGCCACTCGGTGGCGCGATATGAGCTTGTAGATCTGCTATTTTTAAATAGCTAAAGCATAACATGATGCTGACACCAAAATGGGTGCCCGGTCAGAATGGGATAATATAAGTGAGTGGTGGATGGACATCTGTGGTGGTTTGCTGTCTCTGCATGGATATTGTCTTTTGCATGTGGTCACCCTTAAACTCTTTCTAATTAAATGTTGGCATAGTTATTTAACCCATTCCGACCTGAGATCAGATTCTGAAAATGTCTTCCACATCCTGACAGTTTTCTGAAAAAGCTATGTTTCTATGTCAGTCGTTCTTTGATTTTTAAAAAATAGCAGACCTACAAGCCCGTAGCGTGCCATGAGCTTGTAGATCTCGCGGCAAATTTGCCCTCAAGTTTGCTGCGAGCCTTTTCACATCTGTTTATTTTGATTTTGTGTTTCTAGAAACATAGACTCTCCAATACAACTTTGAAATGAAAAGAGTTTACCTTTCTAAGTTGCTCCAAAATACCTTTTGGATGGTCTGTGGTGCTTCAAAACGGAACCGAGCTTCCGACGGACACGTCAGGTTTGACTTTGACGTGCCTCCAGTGTAAGCTGTGGTAAACAATGGTATAGTTTGATGACACGAGTTTCCGATGCTTTCAGTGTCTCTCAGGGCCTTCTCGTTAAGTCTGCATGCTTATTGCAGGAGGTGACTGACTGATCTTTCAACCCGCATCTTCCTCAGAGTCAGTGTTTTGACTCTGAGGAAGATGCTTAAAGGTTCTTGCTTATATACAACCATTACTGTTGACTTGTGACCAAAACCCTTTCATTTGAAACTTGACTGACACGTTGTTGGACTTCATTGTCGGTGGTACTCTTTATCAACAATGCATTTAAGCCAATTTGGGCAGGAACCCCTTTTGGTGTTAGCATTATGCTATGCTTTAGCTATTGAAAAATAGTAGATCTACAAGCTCATAGCGCGCCACCGAGTGGCCTACGAGCTTGTAGGTCTGCTTTTTTTTTTATCGAAGAACGACTGACAGAAACATAGCTTTTTCAGAAAACTGTCAGGATGTAGAATACATTTGTAGAATCTGATCTCAGGTCAGAATGGGTTAAGCCAAAGGACTGATGGTTTGGAATATTTAGTCCATTGACTACGACTTGTGTTACAATTTACACCATTACACACTGACTATATGTTCCATTTACACCATTACACACTGACTATATGTTCCATTTATACCATTACACACTGACTATATGTTCTATTTACACCATTACACACTGACTATATGTTCCATTTACACCATTACACACTGACTATATGTTCCATTTATACCATTACACACTGACTATATGTTCCATTTATACCATTACACACTGACTATATGTTCCATTTATACCATTACACACTGACTATATGTTCCATTTACACCATTACACACTGACTATATGTTCCATTTATACCATTACACACTGACTATATGTTCTATTTACACCATTACACACTGACTATATGTTCCATTTACACCATTACACACTGACTATATGTTCTATTTACACCATTACACACTGATTATATGTTCCATTTACACCATTACACACTGACTATATGTTCTATTTACACCATTACACACTGACTATATGTTCCATTTACACCATTACACACTGACTATATGTTCCATTTACACCATTACACACTGATTATATGTTCCATTTACACCATTACACACTGACTATATGTTCCATTTACACCATTACACACTGACTATATGTTCTATTTACACCATTACACACTGACTATATGTTCCATTTACACCATTACACACTGACTATATGTTCCATTTACACCATTACACACTGACTATATGTTCCATTTACACCATTACACACTGACTATATGTTCCATTTACACCATTACACACTGACTATATGTTCTACTTACACCATTACACACTGACTATATGTTCTACTTACACCATTACACACTGACTATATGTTCCATTTACACCATTACACACTGACTATATGTTCTGTTTACACCATTACACACTGACTATATGTTCCATTTACACCATTACACACTGACTATATGTTCCATTTACACCATTACACACTGACTATATGTTCCATTTACACCATTACACACTGACTATATGTTCCGTTTACACCATTACACACTGACTATATGTTCCATTTACACCATTACACACTGACTATATGTTCCATTTACACCATTACACACTGACTATATGTTCTATTTACACCATTACACACTGACTATATGTTCCCTTTACACCATTACACACTGACTATATGTTCCACTTACACCATTACACACTGACTATATGTTCCGTTTACACCATTACACACTGACTATATGTTCCATTTACACCATTACACACTGACTATATGTTCCATTTACACCATTACACACTGACTATATGTTCCATTTACACCATTACACACTGACTATATGTTCCAATTACACCATTACACACTGACTATATGTTCCATTTACACCATTACACACTGACTATATGTTCCAATTACACCATTACACACTGACTATATGTTCCACTTACACCATTACACACTGACTATATGTTCCATTTACACCATTACACACTGACTATATGTTCCATTTACACCATTACACACTGACTATATGTTCCATTTACACCATTACACACTGACTATATGTTCTATTTACACCATTACACACTGACTATATGTTCCGTTTACACCATTACACACTGACTATATGTTCCATTTACACCATTACACACTGACTATATGTTCCATTTACACCATTACACACTGACTATATGTTCCATTTACACCATTACACACTGACTATATGTTCAATTACACCATTACACACTGACTATATGTTCAATTTACACCATTACACACTGACTATATGTTCCATTTACACCATTACACACTGACTATATGTTCCATTTACACCATTACACACTGACTATATGTTCCATTTACACCATTACACACTGACTATATGTTCCAATTTACACCATTACACACTGACTATATGTTCCATTTACACCATTACACACTGACTATATGTTCCATTAACACCATTACACACTGACTATATGTTCCGTTTACACCATTACACACTGACTATATGTTCCATTTACACCATTACACACTGACTATATGTTCCATTTACACCATTACACACTGACTATATGTTCCATTTACACCATTACACACTGACTATATGTTCCATTTACACCATTACACACTGACTATATGTTCTATTTACACCATTACACACTGACTATATGTTCCATTTACACCATTACACACTGACTATATGTTCCACTTACACCATTACACACTGACTATATGTTCTATTTACACCATTACACACTGACTATATGTTCCATTTACACCATTACACACTGACTATATGTTCCATTTACACCATTACACACTGACTATATGTTCCATTTACACCATTACACACTGACTATATGTTCCATTTACACCATTACACACTGACTATATGTTCCATTTACACCATTACACACTGACTATATGTTCTGTTTACACCATTACACACTGACTATATGTTCCGTTTACACCATTACAACACTGACTATATGTTCTATTTACACCATTACACACTGACTATATGTTCCGTTTACACCATTACACACTGACTATATGTTCCATTTACACCATTACACACTGACTATATGTTCTATTTACACCATTACACACTGACTATATGTTCTATTTACACCATTACACACTGACTATATGTTCCATTTACACCATTACACACTGACTATATGTTCCATTCACACCATTACACACTGACTATAATTATGTTCCAAAGAATACTTTTGTTGTGTTTGATCTTTATTAGAAGCCACCGTATTCCACATTTCCTTACAGTATGAAAAATCAACAGTGGGGATAGCGTCGACCTCTGCTCACAGAATGAGAGCAGAGTTATTGACAAATGGAGACAGACAGACAGACAGACAGAGACAGGCAGGCAGACAGACAGACAGACAGACAGACAGACAGGCAGGCAGACAGGCAGGCAGGCAGGCAGGCAGGCAGGCAGGCAGGCAGACAGACAGACAGACAGACAGACACTGGCAGATCGAGAGACATTGATCGTGTGACTCTACACTCGCACACATTGATTTTTTTAGGCAATAGAAATGTGGGACCATCCACAGCACAGACAGAGATGTCTGGCTGGCAGGCAGATGTGTGTACGTGCGCGCGTGCACACAACACACACACACACACACGTACACGCACACGCACGTATCTTATCGTGCGGTCAGCAGCCCATGTTTCCTTTTCGTTCAATATTGGTCAATAAACAAGACGTGATCTAATAAGTGGCATGGCCTCCATGTGGATCTGGATCTAATACGTGGCATGGCCTCCATGTGGATCTGGATCTAATACGTGGCATGGCCTCCATGTGGATCTGGATCTAATACGTGGCATGGCCTCTGTGTGGATCTGGATCTAATACGTGGCATGGCCTCCATGTGGATCTGGATCTAATACGTGGCATGGCCTCCATGTGGATCTGGATCTAATACGTGGCATGGCCTCCGTGTGGATCTGGATCTAATACGTGGCATGGCCTCTGTGTGGATCTGGATCTAATACGTGGCATGGCCTCCATGTGGATCTGGATCTAATACGTGGCATGGCCTCCATGTGGATCTGGATCTAATACGTGGCATGGCCTCCATGTGGATCTGGATCTAATACGTGGCATGGCCTCCATGTGGATCTGGAACTAATACGTGGCATGGCCTGCGTGTGGATCTGGATCGCTATGTTGACCGCCAAATAATGCTGTTTTTCGCCTCTACATTGACTATCCAGGTTGAAAGTATGTTACAAATATTCTGGGATTACACGAGAAATTTGGCGCTGATCACTCCAGTGGTTTACACACACACGCACGCACGCACGCACACACACACACACACACACACACACACACACACACACACACACACACACACACACACACACACACACACACACACACACACACACACACACAGAGGTACTCTACTACGTGGCTTGTCTCCTATCCTAGGAGGCATGCCGACTAAAAACCCTGCCTTGCATCATTGTAACGTCAGAAAGTCATTTTGTTCTGTACTGCACTACACTACTGTCTGTACTTTGTGTTTACTGTCCATGGGTTCTTTGGACTGTCTTCATGTGCAGTCAAGTGTTTCCGTGTATGAACTGTGTCTGTTGGGGATGAAAGTATAATGTATTCAGCGCAGCCATGCGATCAGAGAGCTCTGCCTGTTCCATACCAGTTGTTGACATTCTGAATTCAATGCGTCTAGAACTGGGTGGAAACAGTTCCAAGTAACAGCATCGTTGAAACAATAAATCCAAAGACTTCATATTGGAACGGTATTATAGCAGGATTGGTTTCCATTAAAGCGGTGTGTGTACTGTACGGTGTGTGTACGGTATTTGTGTTTGATGGCGCTGGTCCAAGAAGCCCGTTCAATTCACAGACGTAACAACAAGTATAGGCAGAGATCTCTGATTGCGTGGCAGTATAGGCAGAGATCTCTGATTGCGTGGCTGCACGAGGCTACTGTACCACACAGAGGTAGATTACATGTATATATCTGCATGTGGTTGATATGAATGGATTCCTCCCTGTTTCTGTCACGGTGTATTTTTATGGTGGCACAGCAGCACTGCACGACATAATACATGATACATAATCATAATGAGATTGTTATTGTTGTTGTGTTTATGTGAATATTGGGATATATATATATTGGTGTGTGTGTGTGTGTGTGTGTGTTTGCAGGTTTCTCTTTTACAGACTGCAGGCCTTTACACACATTATACATTATTCATTCAGCGTTTGAGCCACGGACCACCATTTGATGAGATTTAGCCTCTCAGACCCACAACTAAAGAATATTTTGTTGTCGTTGGATAAGACTTTGTCCACAATTCCATGCTGTATTAATGTGCAGCCAGAAATGGGTTTACAAAGATTTTAACTCTTGAGAGCGTAAAATGAAACCAAATGTTTTAGTCCCACGTTTTGGCATGACTGTTTGACACACATTCTTGGTTATTTTAGCATTACTCATTCTCTCTCTTTGTCCCTCTGTCTGTCTGTCTCTGTCTGTCTCTCTCTCTCTCTCCCCCCCCCCTCAGGTCGAGTGAGAACCAGACGACAAAGTTCAGGAAACGGCCCCGTGGTGACGGACAGCCGAGGGCGGAGCCGAGGCAAAGTGGTCAGCCAATCACAGCGTGAGTATAGCTATAGTCACCCGCACCTCAAAGTGGTCAGCCAATCACGGTGTGTGTCACATAGAAGACGTGAACCGTGGAAACGTACTCAACATTTCCATCATGAAATGTTAGGGTCATTTCACGGGGGGTTCAGGCTCAAATGTTAGGGTCATTTCAAGGGGGGTTCAGGCTCAAATGTTAGGGTCATTTCACGGGGGGTTCAGGCTCAAATGTTAGGGTCATTTCAAGGGGGGTTCAGGCTCAAATGTTAGGGTCATTTCACGGGGGTTCAGGCTCAAATGTTAGGGTCATTTCACGGGGGGTTCAGGCTCAAATGTTAGGGTCTTTTCACGGGGGTTCAGGCTCAAATGTTAGGGTCATTTCAAGGGGGTTCAGGCTCAAATGTTAGGGTCATTTCACGGGGGGTTCAGGCTCAAATGTTAGGGTCATTTCACGGGGGGTTCAGGCTCAAATGTTAGGGTCTTTTCACGGGGGGTTCAGGCTCAAATGTTAGGGTCATTTCACGGGGGGTTCAGGCTCAAATGTTAGGGTCATTTCACGGGGGGTTCAGGCTCAAATGTTAGGGTCTTTTCACGGGGGGTTCAGGCTCAAATGTTAGGGTCATTTCACGGGGGGTTCAGACTCAAATGTTAGGGTCATTTCACGGGGGGTTCAGGCTCAGCGGCCAAATACATGCAAGGGTCAAGGTTGTACTTTATTGTTACATCTTGTGTACCGGTACAAAAACAGTGCAAGAAAGAGCAATCAAAGTGTAAAAAATAATAGTAACATAATGTACTGTACATGTGCATGTTTTCCCTGTTAGGTAAAGTTAAAACGGCTTCACAGTAGGTCATGTTCTATCAAATCAGTTTCACAGTAGCTTACGTTCTATAAATTGTACATATGAATTTTGTGGTCCTTCACATGAGAATATTTGATAACCACTGCTCTAAGCATCAACCCCAGAGACGACCTAGTACACCCACCACCAAACGTTTCCACACCAGACGTTTTCCAACATTTCTGACATCAGCCTGTATGTATCCTCACGGTGTTGCTTTCAGCCGGCAGTCGGTCTGGCTCCCCGGGCAGGCTCCTGAGCTCCACGTACGGCCGGATCCCGCGGCCCTCCATGGGCACGGCCGCCGTCACCAGCAGCACCCCCAGCAGCAGCATGGTGGCCGACAAGGCCCCACGGCCCAGAGGCCCGGCCCGCAGCCAGGGCTGCAGCAGAGAGACCAGCCCCAGCAGGACAGGCATGGGTAAGATCTGGAACGCCCGCATCGCAACATACAGTCGCACATGCAATACACGCACACAGACACAGACACACACACGCACACACACACCGGTCTATATTGCATTCTCTTAGTCCAGGGGTTCACAAACCATGGTGTCTGGCAGCCGCGCCACTATTGCGAAATGGCAAAAAGGAAAAGAATATAGTGTTTTTTTTTTCTTTTTTAATATAACAATAATGTCATTCCCAAAATAGGAAGCCGCCATGTTGGAAGATGATTATACCGGCACAATAATCTCATGAATTGAATTTGACTTTAAATGTGGGAGCCTCCCACTATATGTGTCTAGTCTAGTCCATACATGGGCAACTGTACTATAACTAAATGCATTTGAAATTAAATACAAATGTTACTTTTCAGGATTCCAATTCAAAAATAGCAAAGAATTATTCAGGATTTCAGTTCAAATATAGCAAAGAATAGCCGATCTACAAGCTCAAAACGCGTCACAGTGCGACACATTTTGAGCTTGTAGATCGTCTATTTTTCCTACGAGAGTATAATATGCAAAGTGGCCCCTCTGGAGTGAGTGTGGAATTATAGTGGCCCTCTCCATCGTCAAAGTGGCCCATGCTCCCGTGCTCTAGTCTAGTTCTTCTTCTGGTTATGCTAGTGATGAATGTGTCTAATAATCTACAGTCTCTCTAAGCCCCGTCCGTCCTCTGTCCCTGCTGCCTGAACTAACTGTCTGTCTGCACTGCCTCCAGCTAAACCTCTTCCCTCCTCCTCCTCTTCCACTCGCACTGCTGTCTGTCTGTCTCTCTGTCTGTCTGTCCTCCCTTCTCCCCCACTCACTCTCCGTCTGCCGCCACGTCACACCTCGCCACATGTCAATCCCCCCCCCCCCCCTACTACTACCTACTACTACTACTACTGCTACTACTACTACTACTACTAGGCCGGAGTCGCATCCCCAGGCCCAGCATGAGCCAGGGCTGTAGCCGCGACACCAGTCGCGAGAGCAGCCGCGACACCAGCCCTGCTCGGGGCTTCTCTCCTCTGGGTAAGTATCTCTTCTTCTCACACGAACCTCCTCCAGACTCCAGTCCGCACTCACTCACTCACTCCGCAGAAGAAGGGTGAAATCAGCACTCGACGGCTTCTGACATACATATGGTGGAGGGGATGGGGCAATGGCTTCCCCTCCCTCCCCTACTGGGCGGGGATTTTCTTTCTTTTTACATGAGTTGGGCGTTGTCATGTTCTCCTATACTACCGCCTGAAGACCAGCTCAGTAGCATAGCTACTTTGAATCCTACTTTGTGGCAATGTTTTTGTGGCAGCCGCAAAAAAAAAATGTTTGCAGCTAAAGTCACGTTTTAGACGGCGATGGAGTCTGTGGGGTTAGGGGTAGGGGAATGGGTACAGTTAGGGTTAAGGTTAATGATAGGTTATTAAGGGTTATGGTATTTCTTTCAGAAAGGCAGTTGCCAGACTGCTCTTTCTGTCAGAAATACATTTATCACACGGTATTTCTATCAGAAATGCATTAATCAGATGGTAATTCTGATTACGGGTGTCTGAAGAAACCCGTGGCTTCCGCGTTCGTTCGGTGCTACACAAAGTGAGGGAAGCCTCCCCCCTATATGTATGTCAGAAGCCGTTGAGGGAGGAATTCACCCTCACTCCCCTCACTCCTCACCTATAGCAGTCTGAGGAAGCCAAACACTGGCCTCTGCTGGCCGTAGACACTCCCTGCATGCAACTGCCTCGTCTTGTTGTCTCTTCTTTACTGTACTCTCTACTCATGTTGTTTCTACTCTACTCTATTCTACTCTACTCAGATATATTCAAAGATTTGTGCCGCATTTTTACGATTTTTCAAAAATAGCAGACCTACAAGCTAGAGCTGGTAGATCTGCTATTTTTCAATAGCTAAAGTATAACATAATGCTTAGTTAAAACACCAAAAGGGGTTCCCGCCCCAAAATGGGTTAACTGTGACAGTGTACAAATGGAACCAAATGGACCTGTTGGGGTGCATTTGGTGCCATTTGTTGTACACTGTCAGTGTTACAGACCCCTCAGGGAATGCTGAGAGTCCCTGGATCCCACTGTTAGAACCACAGATAAGCTCTGGTACATGCTCACCTATTCTGTGACTATGTGCAGGCCAGGAGTGACTGATTCAATCTGAATGTATTCTATTCTATTCTATTCTATTCTATTCTACTGTACTACCTCTGTTCTTGTCTATTGTATTCCTCTCGATGTTGTCTGACTGTTGTTCTACTCACCATACTAATTGAGTGAGTGTGTTGTCAGTCACTTGCAGTATGTGACGTACACAGAACGGTAGGTAGATCAAGAAGTTCTGTTCTGTAGCCTTATATTTGCTCTTGTGAAATCAAAGCCTGACACGATATTTCCTTTCAAAGAATGTCGCACACGACAAAATGAGACAAAGACATACCTTTAGAAACCTGACGTCTTCACCATCGTCATTGCAATTTCTGCTGTCTCAAGTCATTTGGTTTTCCGCTGTGGTGTTGCTCTGAGCCAGTGGTTTTCAACCAGTTTCATGTCAAAAGGCCCATTATTTATTCTGAATTTGAGCCACGGATCACCATTCGATGAGATTTGTATCCTCTCAGACCCAAAACTTAGAAGATTTTGTTATCGGATAACATTTTATTAGGAGAGATACAGTAATAGGCTATAACGTTGATCAAAATAACAATTCTTCTATATCTACATTCTCTAATTGTGTAACCTGAAAAATGAACGGAGTCCTGGTCCATTTGGTTTCATTTCACGCTCTCAAGACTAAGAGATTAACCCATTTCACTTTGAAAGAATATATATTCAAAGATTTGCGCCACATTTTTACGATTTTTCAAAAATAGCAGACCTACAAGCTCGTAGCACGCCACTCGGTGGCGTGCTATGAGCTATTTTTCAATAGCTAATTTATAACAAAATGGGTTTCCACCCAAAATGGGTTAAAGATCTAATGAGGGTCCATTTTGGTTACCAAACTCTCCCAACTTACCAATTTAATTTCACCGGGGGGGGGGGGGGGGGGGGACCACCTGGAACCCCCTCAGGGACCACTGGTGGTCCCCGCCGGACCACTGGTTCAGAACCACTGCCCTGAACGGTAAAACTGCCACACGGGGATGGCATTGCTACGCGAGTCATTACTTGCGCGCAAGTACTGCATACAGGGTATGTATGTCGGTGTTGTCCACCGTATGTCCACCGGCCAATGAGGGACCACTAAGGTACGTTTGGTGGTCCCTTATTGGCTGTTGATGGTGATGTAACTAAGGTACGTTTCAAGGTTGGTATAAGGTCAATAACGGGTATAAAGGATTTGGAACAGCTGTTAATAGACGCTCTCTGCTTGCACACAAGTAGGCCATGCGTGACCCACTTGCGTGCAAGACGCGAGTTGGCGCCTCGACACGCCAGAGTGCGTTTCTAGTTGTGGTTATGGTGACGTCCGTCGCCGGCGGGTGAGTGTGAACGCCATTGGTCACGTGACTCGTGACCTCACTTCCTCTACTTGCAGTGACTCGCCGTCACTCCCGTTCGACCAGCGCGCTGTCCTCGGCAGAGTGTTACTCAGGTGACCCTCGTTAAGACCGCACGACGACAGTGGTGGAAAAAAGTACTCTACTGTTTTTTGCTTAAGTAAAAGTATCAATACTGCAATTATTAGAAATACTCCGTTACGTATGTAGAAGTCCTGAAATCTAATTGAGTAAAAAAGTTGAATTTGTGTATAATGTCTCATTTCAAGTTTTCAAAAATAAAACATATTTTCAGCTGAAGTGGTTAATGTATGTTTTGTAGTAATAATCAAAATCTACAAAGTAACTAGTAACTAAAGTTTTCAAGTAATTAAAATATTAAAAAGTACAATATTTGCATCTGAAGTGTAGTGTAAATTGGAAATACTTGAGTAAAGTACAAATACCTCAATATTGCACTTAAGTACAGTACTTAAGTAAATGTACTTAGTTACTTTTCCACCACTGCCGCACGACTACTCAGCTACTGGCCAGTTCATCAAATATACTGTATACACACACAGTCAGAAGTATTTACAAAAATCACACCCTTGTGAAGTGAGGGGCGCTCTTATCATCGTACATCATCCGACACATATTATGACGTAAATCGACACTAATAGCTGAATATAGGAGGGGCTGGCACCCCTCAAAAATGAGAGATTTTAAGTTTTAACCCATTTAGGCCTGACGTCAAGATTAAAAAGAAATTCTTCAAAATCAGACGGTTTTCTGAAAAACCTTATGTTTATGTGGTGCTCAATATTTCATGTCAAGGACCTCAAAAATATATGTAATATGCCTCCACCCCCCCCCCCCATCTGAAAATATATTGTTCCAGGGACCTCCCCAAAAGAGAAGCAAAGATTTGAGTTAAAATGTTCACTCTGTAATAATATATATTCAAAGATTTGCGCCACATTTTTACGATTTGTCAAAAATAGCAGACCGAGTGCCGCGCTTATGAGCTTGTAGATCTGCTATTTTTCATTATAGGGTTCCCCAATTAATTTTCCTCAAGGGCCATATTTTGACTACGGTACCAGGCTGGGGGCCGAGTCGGCACGCGCGAGGTCGAGGTCTTGCCCTGAAATTAATGTTCAGGGCAAGACCCCATTTGAAAAGGACCCCCAGTTTGACATGCAGAGGCTACTGACCACAATTTAATTCCATTTATATCTGGGGACCCCCCCCCAAAAAAACAGTACCCCCTGTTGGTACTCTAAACATACATAGGGACAGACTAGGGACGGACAGACATTGCTGGTTAAAAAACAATGTCCTCCTCAATTTCCATCCATCCATCCATCTTCAACCGCTTATCCGTAGTCGGGTCGCGGTGGGCAACGGCTCCACCAGAGAGCTCCAGAGTTTCCCTCTCCAGAGCCATTACATTAGTACATTAGTACATTAGTAACTCCTCCTCCTCCTCAATGTAATTTGACACGTTCATCAAATGGATCTAACTGGGTTTGACTCTTTATTATACACTGGCACAGCTGAGCTGAGTGGTCCTGCTTCACGAAACACATTCTTGCATGGACGTACGTCGTATCCCCACACACACACACACACACACACACACACACACACACACACACACAGTAAACAGAGCTCGTTGTCTTGTCTACTGCATCCGTCTCTGGACCAGTATAGCGTCGTGACATTGTCCCAGTTTGTGAGACTTAACACCAGCCACCAGTCAAAGGCAACGCTGTCGCTTCTAGGTTGAATTCTCCTAATAGACACGAAGGGTGCTTTCCCCAAAGTTTAGAACCGATACTCGCCCCTTTTTGGGGGGTGTTTGGCAGATGGCTCGACCTCACCAGCACGACCAGCTACACTGGACCAGCTACACTGCAGTAAATTAACCCATTCTGACCTGAGATCAGATTCATACGAGGTTTCCACTGGACAACAAACTGGTCTGATTAACCCATTCTGACCTGAGATCAGATTCTAAAAATGTCAGTCGTTCTTCGATTTTTCAAAAATAGCAGACCTACAAGCTCGTAGTGCGCCACTCGGTGGCGCGCTATGAGCTTGTAGATCTGCTATTTTTCAATAGCTAAAGCATAACATGATGCTGACGTTCAGAATGGGTTAAAAACCATCTTTTTTTGGGCTGGTAAAAAAAAAATCAAATGTGGCTGTTGTAAATTTCAATTGGCCACTGAAAGCTAGTGGATTGAAAAGTTACCATTTGAGGTATAGGACGATTAGAAAATCCACTAGTCCTTGTAAAAATGCCTCATCTCTCAAACAGTTTATTGATTCGTCATTGATTATTGACTGATGGAGCATCACATAGGTGTGCCCATGATGTCATGTTTGGTTATCTGGTAAGAGTCGACGAACATAAGAGCCTTTTGGTGACTGATATTAATTTCTCACGGACGGTGGTCCACGTTGAACAGAAAGCTTATCTCCTCCCATAGCCACCCCCCCCCCCCCCATGCGCTCCAGGATTCTGCGTAGCTTTTACAAAACAAAAATGACTGACATTGTATGATTCTCAGTGGATGCTATTCATTTTCTTTTATTCACTATGTCCCTGTTATGTGATGTTAAAGGTGTATTCAGTGATTTCACTCAAAAAACCTTAGGTTTCGTTTTTGGCTGTGGGACCCAGCCTTTCGTCCAATCAGGGTAGAGAGTCAAAAACGAAACCTAAGGTTTTTTGACCCCCAGGGGTTAACTGGGGACAGGGAGGAACTCCTTATATGGCCAGCACACTCTATAGTAGGGAGGATTATCACAACAAAACAAAAAAATAAGTGATATTTGAATTAAGTGAAATCACTGAATATACCTTTAACTTTGCTCTTGCAAATCTTTGTGTAAACGTGACGGCTGATATAGATTAATTTGTGCTGTTTTTATTTGTCTTTTTAATTTATCCGAGTTATCTGACTGCCTCTGTCTTGCACTGTTCATTTTGCATTTTTTTATTTTATTTTCTTTGCATTTTCTGTTTACCTTCGCAGGTAAAGATTTTATATTGCTGGCTTCTTCTTTTTTTTCCTAGACATATTTCTTCTTGAAATGATGTGATAATGATGATAATGCCTTATGCCCAGTGTTCCTTGGTTTGTGTCCAAATCATCCATGCACCAAAGCTCCATTTTGATCATTCAGAGGATCATTCATTCATGAGTCCATTCAGAATGTCCAACATGTCATACTGTATTTAACCACTTGAACCCTACTGTATACTGCAGTTGACCACCATCGGGGTCCCCCACTGTACTTGGCCTCCCCCTTTTTCCCCCTTGGCTCTACACCAAATAATCTCTTCGCCAGAATATAGTCGCTCTACCAGCTCAGTACGTGTCACATTGCAACACATTGAGAGCTTGTACTGTTACTGTAGATCGGCTGTTTTCGCCCCAATGTTCGCCTATTATTACGACACGTCCAGGCAGAATCTGTAGAGAGGACGCTCAAGTACAAGTGATTTTACTCGAGTAAAGCCCCGTTCAGATCAAAAAAAGCTCTTCATTCCCAGCTTCAAAACGCAAAAGCTGCTCTTCATAGAGATAACATGGGACCACGAAGCTAAAGCAGAAGCTAGCTTCTTTGGTATGAATGAAGCTTAAGGAGCCAAAAGCATTTGCTACATGACCTGTACCAGTCTGGCTCATTTTTATACCTGCCAACAGCTACGACTAGGAAACGGACATGTTGCCACGTCTGTTGATTGACTAGCTCAGAGCTGAAGAAACAGTCACAATAGAGTGTCGCAGTCCCGCCCCCCTACCAGGGCCCAGGAAATGATTTCTCCGTTCATTTTCCTCATAGACATTTCAAAAAGTATTTATTTAAAGACGTTTACGCCGCGGACAAAGCCAACTCTTGTCGTGACAAATCATGACATCAAACAATTTTTTTGTTTTTGTTTTTCTTCTTTGTAATTATTTGTTTGGTCCAAAATATTGTGGTTGTTGTCATGCGTTGTCACGACTCGAGTTGGCTTTGTCCGCGGCGTAACCGTCTTTAAATACAGTACCTTTTGAAATGTCTATGGGAAAAATGCATTGGGAATAATTTCCTGGGCCTGGCGTCGTCATGAAAGGGGGCGGGACTGCGACGCTCTACACTGTCAAAGAACAGTACTAGTCGTAGCTGAGCAAACAAACAAAGGAAGTAAATAATCATGCGAGTTCTCGCTAGAGATGCAGTTTCAAAGTCCTATAAGGTTACTGGCTGCCCCGCCCCTTTTAGGCAAACTCATAGAACAGTTTAAGGTAGGCAAACCCATAGAACACAGTTTATGCCGTGATTTCTTTTCCACCCTAAAACATGATCATGCAGGTCTTATAAGGAGGTATAATTCTTTAAAAAAAAAGTGTACAGTATTTGTTAAAATGTTGTTTTTATGTGGGCACGCCCACCAGTTCATTAAGCATGCCTGGTTTGCCTGGTGGGTGGTGATAGGTGGGTGATCCACCTGAACTGAAGCCGCACCCACAGCTGTAGTTGCATGATAAAGGGGGAGGGGCTGATGGTGTGATGTCACTATATTACTGTTTAATTTCATTGGCCCGTTTGACTGTCGGCCTCCAGGAAGAAACCCTAAAATCGTTAATACGCATTAAAACGACTCCAGGGTGTCTACAGTCACCTCATAGACACATGAAAAACACTCCCTCTTTAATACTTAAAGGGATTGTGACATTAAAAAAAAGGTTTTGGAATTGTTCTTGTTTTTTGTTAGGTTTTCTAATCTCAATTGCACCCAAAAAACATGAACTTTTAACATTCAGTAGATTTTCTGTGATCTGGGGTTTTCTGGCTCAAACAGGTGCTCTGATTTGCCGGCAGTAAGTGACATCACTTACTGCAAATCCCATATATGTCGATGGGATTTGCCAGCAGATGTCACTGTTTCACTGTGTTGCCTGTTTTCATTGTAGCTCAAAAGGCCCAAAAAACCCCAAAGAAAACTTCAGACCACAGAAAATCCACTTAATGTTCAAAGTTCAGGTTTTTCGGGTGTAATTGAGGTCATAAAACCTAAAAGAAAAAAGAAATGAAAATGAATGTCATAAAACCTTTAATACTCAGAATTCCTCTGAAGACACGCCCGCCTGCAATAGAGCGACGGTAGGGTTCATGTGGTCAATCATCCTTGGCATGGTCTCCGTCTCCTCTGCCTCTACTGGGACCCTCCATCCCCCTGACCCTGACCTCCATAACGTTGTCCCCTGTGTTCCCTCCCAGACCGTCTGGCCCACCAGGCTCGTATCTCGGCCTCGGTCAACGCCATGCGCATCCTCAACACGGGCACGGAGGTGGAGGCGGCCGTGGCCGACGCCCTGGTGAGTAGTATAAACACTGACCTGAGATCAGATTCTATAGATGTCTTCTACATCCTGACAGTTTTCCATTCTGACCTGAGATCAGATTCTATAGATGTCTTCTACATCCAGACAGTTTTCCATTCTGACCTGAGATCAGATTCTATAGATGTCTTCTACATCCTGACAGTTTTCCATTCTGACCTGAGATCAGATTCTATAGATGTCTTCTACATCCTGACAGTTTTCCATTCTGACCTGAGATCAGATTCTATAGATGTCTTCTACATCCTGACAGTTTTCCATTCTGACCTGAGATCAGATTCTATAGATGTCTTCTACATCCTGACAGTTTTCCATTCCGACCCGAGATCAGATTCTATAGACGTCTTCTACATCCTGACAGTTTTCCATTCTGACCTGAGATCAGATTCTACTAAATGTCTTCTGAATCATGAAAGTTTTCTGAAAAAGCTATGTTTCTATGTCAGTCGTTCTTCGATTTTTCAAAAATAGCAGACCTACAAGCTCGTAGCGCGCCACTCGGTGGCGCGCTCTGAGCTTTTTCATGTCAAGGACCCCCAGAATTGTCTGTATTCCCCCCCCCCCCCATCTGAAAATATTTTTCCAGGGACCCTCACCAGAACCAAAGATTTGAGTTAAAAACGTTCGCTCTGAAAGAATATAATAATTCAAAGATTTGCGCCACATTTTCAAGACTTTTTTCCAAAAGAAATAGCAGATCTACAAGCTCGTGAGTCGTAGCGTGGCACTCTGTGCTGCGCTACGAGCTTGTAGATCTGCTATTTTCCAATAGCTAAAGTATAACATAATGCTTTAAAACACCAAAAGGGTTTCACGCCCGGAATGGGTTTCCGTAGAATACTTCTCCCGTCAAAGTGCTGTGATTATTTGTAACGTGGACTTCTTAAAATGTGATGTAATTGACTCTCTCACTCTTCCTCTTCCTCGTGGGTCAATCTGACCAATCAGCTGTTGGGAGACAACAGGAGTAAGGTACATAACATCGACTCCACTTCATTCCTCCGTTCCGTTTGCATGCAAAGCATGTTCCATCGTCACGCAACGACGCAACGACCTTCCCCTCCACATTATCACATAATAACCACGGACGTTATTGTCGGGGGTTCCTATATATACGCAAAGTCTGGAAAGTATTCATGAATGAGAACGGACTTCATCCCAAGTCTCATGAAGTTTATTCATTTGGTGTTTTCTATAGCTGAACCCTGGACAATCCAACATGGCTGATTGTGTTGTTTGGGTCCACTTGCGGATTGCGGGATTTTTGCCGAGATTGTGCATTTTAACCCATTCTGACCTGAGATCAGATTCATACGAGGTTTCCACTGGACACACACTGGTCTGATTAACCCATTCTGACCTGAGATCAGATTCTAAAAATGTCAGTCGTTCTTCGATTTTTCAAAAATAGCAGACCTACAAGCTCATATCGCGCCACCGAGTGGCGCGATACGAGCTTGTAGATCTGCTATTTTTCAATAGTTAAAGCATAACATGATGCTAACACCAAAATGGGTTCCCGTTCAGAATGGGTTAAAAGCTATAGTAAGTATAGATAGATGCCATTAATTCATTTCCCACATTATTTGTTTGCCTTGTTGTACTATTCTACTTATGAAAGCCATTTATTTTTTAGAAGGGTAGGCACTATAAGCTTTGGCTTCAGCCTACACCTTTTTGGTCTGTTTCTTTTGCAAAAAAAATGTATTGATTTGTTTGATTGATTTGTTATAATGACCAAAACAAATAAAACTCTAACTCTAACTCTATTTCACCCGTGGTTTATCCAATATTAGTTTAGAATATATTTGAATGACCCAAATCCACCCTAAACTGTGGTTATCCGCGGCTAAATCCGCCATGCGCAGTTCTCCAGTTTGAATCACCCGTGGTCGCCCGTTATCGCTTATATCGCTGTCCTCTTTTTCTGGCCATAAAAGCAATCAAGCATTCATTAACACCCCGATCAACCGTCCTTTAAATTACTAACACCCAGGACGAGGATTTATCAAAAAGACGGAGGTTGTTGATATCAAAACCGATCGCATCGCAAACCGCAGCCTGGGAGCGCCTGTTGCGCAACATTCGATGTTGGGACGTCATTGTAAAAGTTCCCCCCCCCCCTGTTTTGCCGACGAGACCGAAAATCTTAAAACGTTAATAACTCTTGATCTAAATCATCCCGTCCAATTCTAAGAAAAGATCATGTCTTAGACGGCCCACTGCGGTCCAGTCGCTAGTCGAGGTAGATTTAGTCATACCTCCCGTTGTTGCCGATCGCCTCTAGCCCATTCTGACCTGAGATCAGATTCATACGAGGTTTCCGCCGGACACACACTGGTCTGATGAACCCATTCTGACCTGAGATCGGATTCTAAAAATGTCAGTCGCTCTTCGATTTTTCAAAAATAGCAGACCTACAAGCTCGTATCGCGCCACTCGGTGGCGCGATACGAGCTTGTAGATCTGCTATTTTTAAATAGCTAAAGCATAACATGATGCCGACACCAAAATGGGTGCCCGGTCAGAATGGGCTAGAGTGTTTTGGCTACATTTAGCTACTTCAGCCCCATCCGGGATAACATCCGGTCCGTCGGTAAAAGTGCTCCCCTGCCATGGAGATCCGAGATGACTGGAGACGACGTAGAGGGAGACTAGAAATCACCGGGCGCTATGATTGAATGGATTTTCTAAAACGGGTAGAAGTCCCAATACTTCATTCTGATTGGCTGGTTACCGTCACGTGACCGGTGTAAATTTGACCGATAACCCACTCCTTCAATCACTTTGTACATCCTGCAGCCTTGTAGCTGAACTGGGGAAGGGGAGCGCTTGATTGCTTTACAAACACATGCCATGCGGGCGTCTTAAGCACCGCCCGGCTCATATGACTGTGAATGTGTGGCTCCAGGCAGCCCCGTAAATACATCAAGCGCTATTCTCCCCGTCACATAGGCTACTTGCCGAGCAAAACAAGGAAGTGTTGTGGCTCTGGCTCGCTCGCTCTGGTGGCGCAAAGCGTAGATACTTTTGTGAATGTAATAGTTTTATTAGGTTAATATTGCTATATGTTTGTAACCGTTTTAGAAAAGCAATAAGCCACTCGAGGCCCCAGCTTACCGGGTATTTTACACTGGCTGGGAGGTAGAAGACCCTCCGCTGCGCGTCGGGTCTGCCTACGCCCCCAGCCAGTGTAAAATACCCGGTAACCTGAGACCTCTCGTGGCTTATTGCTTAAAAATAACCCCGGGCAATCGGAGTGTTAACAAATTAAGCCCAATGCACTTTATCAGGCGATAAATGGCAAGAAATATCCAATCTAATCTACTTACAATGCATCGTATCACAATGCGCTTGCATTTCTTGCCTATAATGGCATGCTCTAAGTAGGTATGCTACTGTAGGCTCAAAGTGGTCCAATCGTGTCATTCTTCTTCGTGTTGAGCGAGTGCAGCTTTGCAGGCCATTGATCTAACTAACATAACGCCTCCGAACCATCTGTTACTGGCATGCTGCCACCATGACCATGCCTATGGGGTGGCATGCTGCCACCATGCCTATGGGGTGGCATGCTGCCACCATGCCTATGGGGTCTGCGTTAAAAGACCCATCAAAGATACTAATTGTGACAAAGCGCAGCGACACAGGAGTCGCTTTAAATCAACTCACCCGTTCAGCATGGCGTCAAACACGTTCCCTCTGTGTGACCGCCATGCCTTTGGCATGCAGCTGCATGCTAGATGTTAGGAAAGCAGTACTAGCTGTTGAATTAACATGAAACATTCTAAAAGCATGAAACACGCGCACGCACGCACACACGCACACACACCAAGAACGGTTCAATATCAACAACACAGATGTTTTAAAACGCCCATCTCTCCTACATCCATCCCTCTGCTCGCTAGTTACGCATGTAGCCGCTGTGAGCTCATGGCCTTTTTTTTGTGTGACATATTTGTGATATTCGACATTAAAGGTTTTATGACATTCATTTTCATTTATTTTTCTTTTTTCTTTTAGGTTTTATGACCTCAATTACACCCAAAAAACCTGAACTTTGAACATTCAGTGGATTTTCTGTGGTCTGAAGTTTTCTTTGGGGTTTTTTGGGGCCTTTTGAGCTACAATGAAAACAGGCAACACAGTGAAAACAGTGACATCTGCTGGCAAATCCCATTGACATATATGGGATTTGCAGTAAGTGATGTCACTTACTGCCGGCAAATCAGAGCACCTGTTTGAGCCAGAAAACCCCAGATCACAGAAAATCTACTGAATGTTAAAAGTTCATGTTTTTTGGGTGCAATTGAGATTAGAAAACCTAAAAAAAACAAGAACAATTCCAAAACCTTTTTTTTTAATGTCACAATCCCTTTAATACGGATCTCACAAAATGTATGCTTCGTCGTACGAAATGCCCACGTCCGAAAAACACACAGATCTAACTAGCTTGTAAGAGCTGAAATGTACGCATCTGGCGCGTAACGCCAACCTCTCTCTCTCTCTCTTATTTCCTCCCCTACCTCCGTCTCTCTCTCTCTCTCTCCCTTGCGGGGCTGCTTCTCCTCGCTGCGCAGCGGCGGCCGGTGAGGCGCCGGTTCGAGTCCCCGGGCATGTACTCCGACGACGACGCCAACAGCGACGCGTCGAGCGCCTGCTCGGAGCGCTCGTACAGCTCGCGGAACGGCGGCGGCGGCGGCGGGCCGCACTACATGCGCCAGACGGAGGACGTGGCCGAGGTGCTCAACCACTGCGCCAGCGCCAACTGGTCCGAGAGGAAGGAGGGGCTGCTGGGCCTCCAGAACCTGTTCAAGAGCCAGAGGCTGCTCAGGTACCGTATGGCGTGTGTGTGTGTGTGTGTGTGTGTGTGTGTGTGTGTGTGTGTGTGTGTGTGCGTGTGTGTGTGTGTTTCGCTAACTTATGGCCACTTCTCTCTCTCTCTCTCTCTCTCTCTCCCTCCCCTCTCTCTCTCCTCAATCTCTCTCTCTCATAGTCGTGTGGAGTTGAAGAGGCTTTGTGAGATCTTCACCAGGATGTTCGCAGACCCACACAGCAAGGTAAGACTACCACCCCCCTAAACACACACACACACACACACACACATACACGCACACATACAAATGCACACTCACACACACAAACACACACACACACACACACACGCCCCCCCTTGCTCCAAGACGTCTCCTCGTTCCAAACTAATCCAGATGACTACAGTCAGTGACTAACGTTGTCTTTTTGTGTTTTTTGTTACATTGCATGTCTGTCTGTGCGTCTGCGCTCGCTGTGGACTCTAACCCCAGAGAGTAAGTGTCCATCTTTGATAACGCCAGGTTACTGGTTCATGTGTTTTAACAGATTTTAACCTAATATATAACACGACACAATGTTGTGTTATGTCAAGTCTAATCGCCCACTGGGCATTATTACTTAGAAACTTGATTTAATTTCTTGCACAACGTTTTCCCAAGGGAGTTGGGTTGAAACAAAACATTTGATATGGGATAATGATAAGGATAATGATAGTAGACACCTTTGGCAGATTTGCCACACATTTCGCTAACTTATGGCCACTTGTCTCTTCTGTTGTTTCTGTCATTCTGTTTGTCCATCCCTCCTTCTGTTTCCTCTGCTCACGTTCTCCCCTCTCTCTCTCTCTCTCCTGCTCACGTTCTCCCCTCTCTCTCTCTCTCTCTCTCTCCTGCTCACGTTCTCCCCTCTCTCTCTCTCTCCTGCTCACGTTCTCCCCTCTTCTCTCTCTCCCCCTCCCCCCCCTCTCTCTCTCCTCAATCTCTCTCTCTCTCCCCCCTCCCTCTCTCCCTCCCTCCCCCCACCCCCTGTCTCTCTATCTGTCTCTCTCCCTCCCTCTCTCCATCCCCCCCCCTCTCTCTCTCTCTCTCTCCCCCCTCCCTCTCTCTCTCCCTCCCTCCCCCCACCCCCTCTCTCTCTATCTGTCTCTCTCCCTCCCTCCCCCCCTCTCTCCATCCCCCCCCTCTCTCTCTCTCTCTCCCCCCTCTCTCTCTCTCTCCCCCCCCTCTCTCTCTCTCTCCCCCCCCTCTCCCTCTCTCTCCCCCCTCTCTCTCTCTCTCTCTCCCCCCCTCTCTCCCCCCCTCTCTCTCTCTCCTCTCTCTCTATCTCTCTCTCTCTCTCTCTCTCTCTCTCCCCCCCCCCCTCTCTCCCTCTCTCTCTCTCCCCCCCCCCTCTCTCTCTCTCTCCCCCTCCCCCCCTCTCTCCCTCTCTCTCTATCTCTCTCTCTCTCTCCCTCCCTCTCTCTCTCTCTCTCCCCCCCCTCTCTCTCTCTCTCTCTCTCCCCCTCTCTCCCTCTCTCTCTATCTCTCTCTCTCTCTCTCTCTCTCTCTCCCCCCCCCCCTCTCTCCCTCTCCCCCCCCCCCCCCCCCCCCTGTCTCTCTCTCCCCCCCCCCCCCCTCTCTCTCTCCCCCCCCCCCCCAGGTGTTCAGCATGTTCCTGGAGACCCTGGTGGACTTCATCCTCCTCCACAGGGAGGACCTCCAGGACTGGCTGTTTGTGCTGCTCACCCAGCTGCTGAAGAAGATGGGCGCCGACCTGCTGGGCTCAGTGCAGGCCAAGGTGCAGAAGGCCCTGGACATCACCAGGTGAGAGAGAGATACATTCTGACCTGAGATCAGATTCATACCAGGTTTCCAACTGGAACACACACACTGGTCTGATGAACCCATTCTGACCTGAGATCAGATTCTAAAAAAATGTCAGTCGCTCTTTGATTTTTCAAAAAATAGCAGACCTACAAGCTCGTAGCGCGCCACTCGGTGGCGCGCTATGAGCTTGTAGATCTGCTATTTTTTAATAGCTAAAGCGTGACATGATGCCGACACCAAAATGGGTTCCCGTTCAGAATGGGTTAATGCGGCCCATATATTATTTATTTCAACAAATAATTCCAAAGAACATGCAAACATGACCTGCTTTCATTATAATAGTCTATTATTAGTAGCTTAATGAGTAGTATTAAAATGTCTGTTTTGTGTCCAATGTATTTGTATTTTGTTCATAAAGTCAACATAACTGTAACTAAATGCATTTGAAATTATATAAAAACTTAAAAAGGTTACTTTTCAGGATAACAATTCCAAAATAGCCAAAAGAAATCAGGATTTCAATTCAAATACAGCAAAAGAAATAGCCGATCTACAAGCTTTTGAGTTATACCACATAGTATGCAATATGGCCCTCTGAAGGGAGTGTGGAAATAGTAGTGGCCCTCTCCATCGTCAAAGTTTCCCTCCCCTGAGCAACTAACTTTAACCCATTCTGAACGGGCACCCATTTTGGTGTTGGCATCATATTATGCTTTAGCTATTGAAAAATAGCAGATCTACAAGCTCATAGCGCGCCACCGAGTGGCGCGCTACGAGCTTGTAGGTCTGCTATTTTTGAAAAATCGAAGAACCACTGACATTTTTTTAATCTGATCTCAGGTCAGAATGGGTTAATAATGAAACTGTCAGGATGTAATAGACATTTTTTCAATCTGATCTCAGGTCAGAATGGGTTAATTCAATACCATTTGAATAAATTGGATGGGAATAAAAGGTTACTTGTAGTAATTCTCTCCCTCCCCTCCGTCCAGGGAGTCGTTCTCATTGGAGCAGCAGTTTAACATCCTGATGCGGTTCATCGTGGACCAGACCCAGACGCCCAACCTGAAGGTGAAGGTGGCCATCCTGCGCTACATCGAGGCCCTGGCCCGCCAGATGGACCCCGGGGACTTTGTCAACTCCAGCGAGACCCGCCTGGCCGTCTCCCGGATCATCACCTGGACCACCGAGCCCAAGAGCTCCGACGTGCGCAAGGTAACGGGCGATAGTGTACAAAAAACATGGCTTCAGACCACCTCCCATCATGGCCAACGATGTTGGTGAGATCCATCGCTTGAAAGATGGCCTCCTTGTTGTTCGCTGGGTTTTTGCAGTTTGTCTTTGCATTTAGTGTCTGTCTTTAAGTTTCGTGTTCATTCTTCATGTTTAGTATTCTAAGCAAACTGGGAGGGTTTTCATTTCAACAGACCAGGACCGTGTCAGTCATCGAGTTAGCAAAGAGTTAACCAGTGGACGTTGATGTATAATTTGTCTCGTGTTACCAGACTGTTGCCTCCGCGATTTCCAAACGCTTCATCACACAGTCTGGGCCAACGGAAGAGCTGTCATGAGTCAACTATGAAGCGGAAGTGGAGCCTCCTCGCCACTTCCGTTTCGTCTTTACAGTCGCGCACATTTATCCTAATATGAATAGAAAACATCTAAGCATCTATAGCTTGTTGCTTAGCAGAAAAGGAAATAAAAAAATAAGCTCTAAAGATATTTTAAAATATATTTCCTTGAACGGAAATGGCAGCTTCTGTTACTCAGCTCATGGGGGCTGTAGGTCCAGACCATAGAGTATATCTATAGAGAAGACACCCGAGTTCTCCTCCCATCCACTTGCATTAAGTTGCTCAAAAGCGCATGAGGCGGATTCACTCCTCCTTCCTGGTAGGAACAGAGTGCATTCTGGGACGGATTGCAATGGTGAGTGGCCCCCAAACACATGAACGCGCTGCCGTTGAACCCGCACGAGCGTCGTCCGTCGTGAACGTGTACAATGATAGTCAACGGACAGCGCGTTCATGTGTTTGGGGCCAGGCTGCAATACCTTCATTCGGCCACTATGTCCATTTCGCCTCAAGATTTCCTCTGGGTGCCTTCTCTATAAATATATATACTCTAAGGTCCAGACTCTATATAGCATTCTGTTCCTCAGCTCATGGGTCTGTAGGTCCAGACTCTATATAGCATTCTGTTACTCAGCTCATGGGGCTATAGGTCCAGACTCTATATAGCATTCTGTTACTCAGCTCATGGGGCTATAGGTCCAGACTCTATATAGCATTCTGTTACTCAGCTCACAGGGGGCTATAGTTCCAGACTCTATACAGCATTCTGTTACTCAGCTCACAGGGGGGCTATAGTTCCAGACTCTATACAGCATTCTGTTACTCAGCTCATGGGGCTATAGTTCCAGACTCTATACAGCATTCTGTTACTCAGCTCATGGGGCTATAGTTCCAGACTCTATACAGCATTCTGTTACTCAGCTCATGGGGCTATAGTTCCAGACTCTATACAGCATTCTGTTACTCAGCTCATGGGGCTATAGGTCCAGACTCTATACAGCATTCTGTTACTCAGCTCATGGGGCTATAGGTCCAGACTCTATACAGCATTCTGTTACTCAGCTCATGGGGCTATAGGTCCAGACTCTATACAGCATTCTGTTACTCAGCTCATGGGGCTATAGGTCCAGACTCTATACAGCATTCTGTTACTCAGCTCATGGGGCTATAGGTCCAGACTCTATACAGCATTCTGTTACTCAGCTCATGGGGCTATAGGTCCAGACTCTATACAGCATTCTGTTACTCAGCTCATGGGGCTATAGGTCCAGACTCTATATACTGTAGCATTCGGAGATTGTGGAATAGTTGTCTGGCTACGCGAGACTAATGTATAATTAGCTACATAATACATCCTCCATTTAGTTTGTTCCCCATCACCATAACCAGTGATGATACTACTGTAGGTTCATCAACACTAGCTCTGTTAGATTTGTTATAAAGGGACACTTCGCCGATTTTGCACCCAAATCCTGTTTTGGTGAAGCTGAGGACATAAATAACCCATTTAGACATGAGGACGATTCTACAAATGCCTTCTATTAAATGCTGACCGTTTTCAGAAAAACTCATGTTTCTGTGTCAGTCGTTCTCAAACATTTTCACGTCAAGGACCCCCGAAAATATATGTAATTGGCCGCCGACCCCCATCCGAAAATATGTTGTTCCAGGGACCCCCCCGCCCCCCCTTCAGAAGCAAAGATTTGAGTTAAAAACGTTCGCTCTGAAAGAATATATATTCAAAGATTTGCGCCACATTTTCACGATATTTCAAAAATATCAGACCTACAAGCTCGTATTTTCAATAGTTTAAGTATAACATAATGCTTAAAACGCCAAAACGGGTTCCCGTCTAGAATGGGATAAACATGATGTGTGAGTGTAATCTGTGTAACAACATGGGCTGTAATCCATGACGAAACTCACATTCAACTCTGTGATGTCAAAGGGGGGAGAAAAGAAAAAAAAACACTAAACACTAAAATCACGTTGATTATGTCTTCAACTTTAGGCGAAGTGCCATTTTTATTTTTTATCCCATGTTTCTTCTTTCATAATCTTTTGAGTTGCATCATAATCTGTTCAGCTTCTTTTTTTTTTTTTTTTTCTTTCTTTTGTGTTGTGTTTTGTCATTATTTTTCCAACGTCCTGTTTGTCTTTGTTTCTGGAACTCCCTCCTCCTCCTCCTCCTCCTCCTCCTCCTCCTCCCAGACCCTCCATAACTGGGCTGGGGAAGAGCTGCGTCCCCCCAGCACCGTAGCCTCTCTGCCTGGGGAGGGCAACCTGGAGGAGAGGTGTAAACAGGTAGAACCATCCAGCCAAACCAGCAACAGCATGAAAAAAACAAAACCCCCCCCTCTTTATCGTTATGCATAATATATAACCTCCAATCTCTAACCCGCCCGGCTTGGCCTGTGACCTACGAGAACGGGGTGGGGGGGTGGGGGGGTCGCCCCTAAACCATCTCGCCCCTCGATGTTTCCGCCGACCTCTCGGTCTGCGACGGTTCTCATATTCTTTATTTTTATTTTTTTACTGAGAATAAGGTTAGAAATAAGTTTAGGGTTAGGAATAGTTTTACTGGGGTTAAGTTTAGGTATAGGGTTAGGTTTATATAGGCATAGTTTTGCAGAGGTTAAGGTTAGGAATAAGGTTAGGTTTAATAAACGTTTAAGCATAATTTACTTAGGTTACTTTATGAATACCAGGCCGCTGGCTGTACGCCCGGGGCGAGTTGGTAAAGGGGCGACTCATTTGGTATTCCCAGCTATTCGGGGGGGGGTCAGCTTTAACGGCAAAAACATGGATGTGATATGTGTTGTTGTTGTTGTTGTTGTTGATGTTTTGAATAAACACAGGACAGTATATCTGGATCATATACTGTATAGCGGGCACGTGCACACACATAGACATCAAAGGGGGCTTCAGACAGGACCCTGCCCTTTTACCCGTCTGTATTAAATAACTGCTCTTGTCAGACCACAAATGCAGCGTTTACTACATACCGGAAGGCAGCATTCAGGAGAATTGCTTTTTTCCCCCGAAGTCTCCTGAACTTGAACGCAGCATTTTTACGTTGAACTAATTTGTTTCAAAATCCATGTGGTACACGACCGCATCTCCAGTAGATGAAGAGTGCTGTGTTTGCGCCCCGAAAATAGCTGATCTACAAGCTCTCAACTTGCAGAGCTCGTAGATCTGCTATTTTTGTCCAAAAGTGCCCTCTCACGGGGTTTCAGCCGCTGCCCCTCTAACACACTCTGCACGTCCCTGATATATAGGCCTAAATAATGAAAATGAATGTCATGGGAATGGACTAACTGCTGCGCTGACCAGTATGCTGCCTATAAAGCCTGTATACACATTCATACTTAACCCATTCTGACCTGAGATCAGATTCTAAAAATGTCTTCTGCATCCTGACAGTTTTCTGGAAAAGCTTTGTTTGTTCGAAGAACGACTGCGTTCTTCGATTTCTCTAAAATAGCAGACCTACAAGCTCGGTAGCGCGCCACCGAGTGGCGCGCTACGAGCTTGTAGATCTGCTATTTTTCAATAGCTAAAGCACAACATAATGCTAACATAACACCAAAAGGAGTTCCCCTCCCAGAATGGGTTCATCTCTAGTCATAAGAGTATGTTGATAAAACAGTGGAAATGGCCTGGTGGATTTTCGCAATTCTAGTTCCAGCCGGCCAACTGTGACCAGTTGTCTTAATTATATGTAAAGAATCCAGTTCCCTACCCTCATGGCAGTATGTGACATACCTACACACCTGCATGGATCGCTGGCTGTTTGTTGATTGACTAACCGAACCGTGCCAACCGAACCGATACCTTTTTATAAAGTTGACCTCTCTCTCTCTTTTATAGCGGCTGTGCATGAGCTGTGCGTGAAGGCAGGTGGATATATATATACGTGGCGAATACGTAACGAATCGCCGTGAAGAATCGTTCGATTATCTGAGCTCCTCTTTGACGCTTTGTGTCTGTTCTTGCGTGCGTGCTTGCGTGTATGTCCGTGTGTATGCGCGCGTGTGTGTGTGTGTGTGTGTGTGTACATGCGTGCGTGTGTGTGTGTACAGGCAGCCCAGGTGGTGCTGATCGCCCTGTTTGAGCTGAACACCCCAGAGTTCACCATGCTCCTGGGAGCTCTGCCCAAGACGTTCCAGGACGGAACCACCAAGCTGCTCCACAACCACCTGAGGAACGCCAGCGCCAACACCGGCTTGGTAACTATAACTACGCTCATGCTTTTACTTTATGGTACTTTACCCCATTTAGACAGGAAAGATTCTAGATTCTAAATTCTAAAGATTCGAGATTCTAAAGATTCGAGATTCTAAAGATTCGAGATTCTAAGTCTTCTAGAAAAAGTCTTCAGAAAAACCCATGTTTCTATATCAGTGGTTCTCAAACCATTTCATGTCAAGGACCCCCAAGGTTATATGTATTGTATCTAGAGGTGCTGCTGTATATATTTTTATTTTAGCACTGTAGTGTACATGTACAGTAGCGCTAAAGACAGCTTTGTGTGTTTTTGGCGTCCCCTACAGGCGTCTCCCAGTAACACAGCAGACCGACGAACGCCTCCCCGGCACCCCAGCAGTCGCAGCAGTCCTCTGACCTCCCCTACCAACTGTTCACATGGAGGTCTCTCTCCCAGGTACGCCAACGCTAATGCTACCAACTGTTCACACGGTCTGTCTCCCAGGTATGCTAATGCTAATAGCTCCCCTACCAACTGTTCACACGGTCTGTCTCCCAGGTATGCTAATGCTAATAGCTACCCTACCAACTGATGAACATTTAATGCTATTGATTGTTGTTGCTCCCCCTCCCCCTGAAAATCACAAGAGGATACAGATACTATGCAGTCCTTTTGAGAGTGCTAAACGTTCACAATGGCTCAGGGTTAAAGTGGCCGGTAGAACACCCGGATCTGCACCGTGAGGTTCCCGGGCTCCCCCAGAGACAGAGTTGGTGTCGAAGTGTCCTTGAGCGAGACTCTGAACCCCTTATTGCTCCCGATGAGCAGGTTGGTTCCTCGCATGGTTTCCTCCGCCATCGGTGTATGAATGTGTGTGTGAATGGTTGAATGTAATGGACAATCTATGTAAAGCGCCTTGGATAAAAGTGCTATATAAATGCACCATTTACCATTTAAACTAGCGGTCGCTATCATATATCGGCCTGAGATATTGATATATTGTTTAATTCGATATGACGGACTAGTCTGAAGTTCATATTCCAATGATGTGCAATAATCCAGATTATTTTTTTAATCATCTAGAACCTGCTGGACATTGATTGAAACTGAGTAATTCTTCTGTCGTAGTTTTTCTTGCCTTGTGTGATTTTAAACACAGTATTTCTGAATGTTTTCTTTTACGCCATATGCTGTCGAACTCTTACTTCACACGCAGAACTTCTTCTCTTCCTTTGACCCGTTGCTCACGATCTCTATATCTTCTCTCCACGGATCTCTCCTCTCCTCTTCCCCTCGCCCTCCCTCCCTCCCTCCGTCACCCATACCTCCTCCTTCCTCCTCCTGCTTTCTCTCCTCTCCTCACCTTTCATCTAATCTACCGCTACACTGTTCTCTCTTCCTCAACGCTATCCTTGTCCATCTTCTTTCTGTCCCTCTCGCCTCCATCCATCCCTCCATCTTTCTCTCCCTCCCGCCTCCATCCATCCCTCCATCTTTCAAACAGTCGTCATTGGGGTTGGAGTGCAGACGGCCTCTCTAAATACCCCCCCGTCCCCTTCCCCACCCCCCCTACGCCCCCTTCCTCCCTCAAAGCTCTCCGGCGTGCCTACTCTCCCAGGTAACCCCAAACCCCCCACCCCACCCCACCCCACCCCCAGTCCTCCTCTTATCCTCCATTTGGGGTATCACAGTACAGCGACTGGGTTTAGAGGCCAAGACATTTTACTGACAAATCCATTCATCCAAAGGTAACTTTTTTAATTGGAAGGACGGTTCCATTTGTAAGCAAGAGACTCAACACTCCAGCAGGTTTTTTTCCACCAACTGGAACTCATTTTTCTTCTCTGTGATTGTATGTTCATTACCGAGACTCATGAGATCACTTTGTACTGTGAAACCCTTATGACTTTAAGGTCCCCCCAACACACTGTTGTCTCTGCATTGCCGGAGCGATAATAATATGTCTGTTCATCCGCTCAACGTTTGTCGCTGTACTTTCATTCTGTCGTTATTGTTCGTATCCGTGGACGATGTTTAAAACGTGAAGTTTATTCAGGTCGTGTCTTGTCTTGTCTTCAACTCGTCTCGTCTCGTCTCGTCTCTCCTTGTGGGGGTTTTCGTCTACATGCACAGTCAACACACACCTATGCATGTGATTGTGCACTTCACTGTGAACCCTTTTAACCCAATTTCTGACCTGAGATCAGATTCATACGAGGTTTCCGCCGGACACGCACTGGTCTGATGAAACCCATTCTGACCTGAGATCAGATTCTAAAAATGTCAGTCGTTCTTCGATTTTTTTCAAAAATAGCAGACCTACAAGCTCGTATGGCGCCACTCGGTGGCGCGATATGAGCTTGTAGATCTGCTATTTTTCAATAGCTAAAGCATAACATGATGCTGAAAATTGGTGCCCGGTCAGAATGGGTTAAATGTGGGGTAACTTCTGTCCCGTTAACCTGCCATGGATCAAACACGCTGTCGTACCATTTACACACACACACACACACACACACACACACACACACACACACACACACACACACACAGAATGAAAATAGAATGTGCTTGTATATCGGCTATTTCCTCTACTGTTGTGTGCTTGTATATCTTATCTGCTATTTCCTCTATTTTAGTGTGATAGCGTTGTACCAACAATTTCTGAATCGGTTAGTCGGTCAGACTACTGAATTTACTTGAGTATAAAAATATTGGCATTTTTTCCCACATTGATTTGTTGTTTAAGTACTGTATACTATTTTAATTTAAATATATATATATATATATATATTATTCAAAGAAGTAAATGAGAAGGCTCACGAGGGTTGTTTTTGGCAGCAGATTTTGATTTTAGTTTTAGTCATTAGTCTCTTGACTAGTTTTCACTTAGTTTAGTCACATTTTAGTCACCTGGAATGTTTTAGTGTTAGTCTAGTTTTAGTCGACTAAATATCATAACATTTTAGTCGACTAAATCTACAGTTGATTCAGTCGACTAAAATGTATTTTGGCAGGCCTTGATGCCGTCGTAATGACTGTTTTTACAAATAGACAAATCAAAATAGCTGATCTACAAGCTGTTGTGGTGCTCTGCTAATTTCAGCATGCAACGAATTATAAAAGGACTTATAGTGGATCTCTTGTCCACTAGTCCCTTCCTAACATTTTAGTCTAGTTTTTATTTGTTGACGAAATTGTCAGTATATTTAGTCTTAGCTTAGTTTTGATTTAGTTTCCATTTAGTTTTCCTCAGTGGAAAAAGGTGGTCGACGAACATTTTTCATCTTAGTTTTAGTCGACGAAAACAACACTGAGGCTCACACCAACTTTTGGCACATGTGACACGGGAAACTTTGGACAGACAGAATGTGAGTGGTCGCAGAGAATTACAGTACATTTCAAGCACAAACTCAATACAAAGACTGTTAACTGTGAGTGGACGACCCGATTAAGCATTACACTTGTTTACAAGAGGGTCCACCATGTTCAATTCATCAAAACACGTAGAGACGTACAGGAAGGCTTGTTCCATGGCATGGTCACTGTGGTCACTGTGGTGTAACTGTATTGTGCTGTAATGCAGTGGTTCCCAAACGTTTTCATGTCAACCCATTCTGACCTGAGATCAGATTCATACGAGGTTTCCACTGGACACACACTGGTCTGATTAAACCCATTCTGACCTGAGATCAGATTCTAGAAATGTCAGTCGTTCTTTGATTATTGAAAAATAGCAGACCTACTAGCTCGATATGAGCTTGTAGATCTGCTATTTTTCAATAGCTAAAGCATAACATGATGCCGACACCAAAATGGGTGCCCGGTCAGAATGGGTTAAATGGCATTTCTATCTCTGGGACCCCCCAAATGATATTGTACAATCAATGTTAATTTAACTCTGGGAGTCGTTTGGTTTCCGTTTGGTTCCATTTGTACACTCTCAGAGTTACAGACCCATAGGGGTCCATTTGGTTCCAAACTATCATTTAGACCCCCCTAGAACTTCCTGTAATGTGTATAATGTGTGTATGTGTAAAGCTTCAGAGAATGTGGCACAACACGTCCGAACAGAGTCTTCATTCTCATCGTTCTGTGTGACAGCGCGGCGCTCGTATAGGCCTACTACTGTTTAATAAGGTCCGTCTGTCTGTCTGTCTGTCTCTGTGTGTGTGTGTGTGTGTGTGTGTGTGTGTGTGTGTGTGTGTGTGTGTGTGTGTGTGTGTGTGTGTGTGTGTGTGTGTGTGTGTGTGTGTGTGTGTGTGTGTGTGTGTGCGTGCATGCAGTCTGCTGGAGTATGACAGCGAGAACCTGAACTCGGAGGAGATCTACAGCTCGCTGCGCGGCGTCACGGAGGCCATCCAGAACTTCAGCTTCCGCAGCCAGGAAGACCTGATGGAACCTCTGAGGAGAGACGGGAAGAGAGAGGTGAGTTGGGAGGGGAGGGGGGAGGAGAGAGACTGTACTACGCCTACAAATAATATATGAAATATAGAGCGGTGGTTTTAAACCTTTTTCATATCAAGGGCCCGTTATTTATTCACTATTTATGGTCCACAATTCCACGCTGTTGGCACAAACGTTGATCGATTATTCTACATGTTATTGTCATTTTAAAGTTGGTTGGTTTGAGTTGGTTTGATCTAACCAGCCTGGTGATGATGATAACTACAGCATTAATACATTCTGACCTGAGATCAGATTCACACGAGGTTTCCACTGGACACACACTGTGTCTGATTAACCCATTCTGACCTGAGATCAGATTCTAAAAAATGTCAGTCGTTGTTCGATTTCTTCAAAAATAGCAGACCTACAAGCTCGTAGCGCGCCACTTCGGTGGCGCGCTATGAGCTTGTAGATATGTGTAGATATGTGTAGATATGTGTTTGTCTAGTTTATTAGGAATACAAACTGCAATGCAAAGCCATTTTCATATGACAGTGAGAAACATCTTATCAGTTCTAGAGCTGATCAGATATACATCTCCAACAAAGCAACCTGAAAAACACAAAATATAGATTCAAATGTATATTTTAATACCAAACAAACAAATACCAAGAGTTTTTTTTTTTACTCAATAATTTGATAGTCAGACCAATGAGAGCTAAGCATTCTAATGTAGGCACTGCAATGCATTGTGGGTAACCTGACAAGTAAAGTACAAATTCCTTAAAATTGTACTTAAGTACTGTACTTAAGTAAAAGTACTTAGTTACTTCTCACCACTGATATTTACCAAACAAATACCAAGAAAGAAATGAAAAGAAACAAGATGATTTTGAAGTCAATCACGTGACACATTCAGACCAATGAGAGCAATGCATTCTAACGTAGGCGCTGCAATGCATTGTGGGTAACTTGACAAAACTCCACACTTTCTACACTTCTATCAAACTGTTGGAAACACAATCTGTGGTTTTAATCACACAAACACCACAGAATGATGTAAGATCTTTCACTATGGATGATAAACTGAATCCACCAAGAGCAACCATAAGAGAAACTGTTAGGCAGATTGTCATAGCTTCACTGCAACGACCCCTTTGCCATCTTTCCTTGTCTTGGGGTGGTACTGGTTACTCAATGAACGTCTAGTGAGAGCAGCCATGCTAACACCATGAGAACAACATATATGCGTCACCCGGGCCTCGTGTCTGGGCTATGATGCAATTTTTGGAACCTCTTACTATTAAGAGAAACATTTAAAATCTTGTCTAAATGTCATAAGATTTGCCCCATGCTGCCATCTGTTGGACATGTGATGTAACTGCAGATGTTTCTCCAGTCCACGTGACTTTTCATTAATTCTGTAGTTACCCAATAATCAGCGTTGGGACTTATTATTAATAACTTGTTGTTATTCACATCTACTTCAATATAAGTAGTAAATGCCAAAGGGCAGAAACACAGGAGAAGGAAAAGTCCTGCATTCAAAAATTGTACTTAAAGTAGAAAATGATTAGGATCAAAATATATTTGACACCAAAAGTAATAGTACTACCCATCATGGAGATTTCAGATTGATTAATTGGCATTTCAGACCCCAGCCCCCATTATATATATAAAATATTTTCATTTACTAATATTAAGCCATGACTTGCAGTGTTTAATAGATTATTTTTTTGCTGTTGAATATGTTTTTTATGTTCAGTAAATTAGCATTTTCACAAGAGTGAAAGGCGGGGGCATTTGCCTATAGGTGTTATATGTTAATTCTATTCAGAAACCCTGAATGGGCAGAGTTCCTCTGCTTGGCACGCAGAGCAGTAGAATTAGCATGAGGCTAATCAGTGACTCCAACATGCAGGACCTACCACCAATCCCGTAAGAGGTCACTTTTGGACAAAAAATAGCAAATAGCTGATCTGCAAGCTCTCAACGTGTCACAGTGTGACGCGTTGAGAGCTTGTAGATCAGCTATTTTCGGGGCGCAAACCCTGCGCACTCTACGACATGGATTTAGAAACAATTTAGTTCAACACAAAATTCTGCGTTCAAGTTCAGGAGCATTCGGAAGGGAAAAAAAGCAATTATCCTGAATCCCGCCTTCTGGCATGGCATGGAAAGGAGTGGCATTATCATTTCTTTCACCATAGTAAATACTACATCCGTGGTCTGGAGTACGGGGCGGTTGTTGGCCGAAGGAGCCCCCTTTGATGTCTGTGTGCACAGACAAAGTCAGAGAGAGAAGGATGAGGCTGGCAGGGCACTTCGTCAGGCACCCACAACTTGACGCAAGTAAATTGACTCTGTGGGAGCCAACTCACTGCCAACCAACACTGCAGTGCGACAGCTTGGCTAACACTGAAGAGCTTAAGAAACAGATAGATAGGAGAGTGTGGACTGTGGAGGGCAGCGATCCAGGAGTCCTGAGTTGGTGTTGGCGAAAGCACACTCTAACTAAAAATGAAGTGAAGGGAATAGTTCGAATGGCACATCTCTGAGGTTGTACACTATGGACGCATAAAGCTGCCAACATTCAGATGAAATGGCAAAATGAAAAGGCATTTCTCTTATTTCAATTGACTTTTCGTATTTGCCATTTCATTCGAATTTTGGCAGAAAGCACCTGTGCTAAACCTCTCCTCTCCTCTCCTCTCCTCTCCTCTCCTCTCCTCTCCTCTCCTCTCCTCTCCTCTCCTCTCCTCTCCTCTCCTCTCCTCTCCTCTCCTCTCCTCTCCTCTCCTCTCCTCTCCTCTCCTCTCCTCTCCTCTCCTCTCCTCTCCTCTCCCCTCCCCTCCCCTCCCCTCCTCTCCTCTCCTCTCCTCTCCTCTCCTCTCCTCTCCTGTGGTCAGCTGGGTGGGGGTGCGTCGTTGGACTCTGGCGTGGACATGGTGGAGGGAGGAGGAGGAGGAGGAGGGCGCATGGCTCTGGACAACAAGACGTCCCTGCTCAACACGCCGTCGCCGCGCTCCTTCTCCGGCCCGAGGCTCCGCGACTACAACCCTTACAACTACTCGGACAGCATCAGCACGCTGGACAAGGCCTCGCTGAAGGAGACCCTGTACGAGGACGAAGGCCACATCAGAGACGGTGAGATGAGATGACCCATTTAGACCTGAGAACAGATTCTACTATATGTCTTCTAATAGTTTTCTGAAAAACCCCCATGTTTCTATGTCAGTGGTGCTCAACCTTTTTCATGTCAAGGACCCCCAGAAATATATGTAATTGGCCACCGACCCCCCATCTGAAAATATGTTGTTCCAGGGACCCCCCCAGAAGCAAAGAGTTGAGTTAAAAACGTTCGCTTTGAAAGAATATTATATTAAAAGATTTGCGCCACAATTTCAGGAGTTTTTCAAAAATAGCAGACCTACAAGCTACCTACAAACTACAAGCTTGTAGATCTGCTATTTTCCAATAGCTAAAGTATAACATAACGCTTAAAACACCAAAAGGGGTTCCCGCCCAGAATGGGCTAATGATGTTATTGATTACCAGTGGTGGGAAAAAGTACTTGCCTAGTTTTTTATTTTTACATAAAACTAATCCTTTGATCCCACGGCTGGTCTGTAGGTCGCCGACAGGACGGTGGTGAAAACAAGAGCATTCACCCCAAGGGCTTCCCTGGTGAGTTCCTATTTTATTACTGATCTACTAGTTGAATTAAAGAAAATGCCAGCACTCGTAATGTCCTTTTCACATGATTCATGGCCTTCCTCACGCTGAGGAAGGCCAAACAGGCCAGAACGCGTACGTTCAGAGGTAAATAAAATCATGTGGAAAAGGACATTATGAGTGCTGGCATTTTCTTTAATTCAACTTGTATCTTCGAGCCTTGCACCTAGAAGGTTGTCATCATTAAAGTCATCATTGCACAAAATAATGGCATCAATATTTCATTCAGTTGATCGTCCCTATAAGATAAGGACAACCTCATGAATAAGTCACGGAATCTCATTCAATATTCATGTGCATTTTGAACGTGAGCCTCATACGCGGTGAAATCCTCACTGTTTAACTCCAAGAGGGTACGTTTTGACGTCGGTCCTCCTGTGTGTGTCCCGGGACGTTACTTGTGTAATGGAAATATTAGAATGCCACATAGAACAATCATACGTGTGAAATATTTGAATGCCACATGGAACAATCATACGTATGCATTATTAGGGCGTCCATCCAGTCTCTCCTTTTGGCATCATTGAAATCACCACCCCTTTTTCCCCAGCAGATCCACATTTACAACAATAAAATAGACAGTCAGTAACAGGTGGTCATTCAACATGTCCTTTCTTGGTTGTAGGTTGAGAGGGGAAGACATAGGTGGGCACCTACTAGCACAGGGGTGGGCAACTTTGACGATGGCGAGGGCCAATATATTTCCACACTGACTCCAGAGGGGCCACATTGCATATTACTGTCGTACTGTCGCACTGCGACACGTTTTGAGCTTGTAGATCGGCTATTTTTGCTATATTTGAATTGGGAACCTGACATTTATTTTGTTTTTGGTTTTTTTGTAATCCTGAAAAGTAACCTAGTTTTTATTGAATTTCAAATGCATTTAGTTATAGTTATAGTTAACTTTATGAACTGTTAACATAACTACATTGGACACAATAAAATTTTAATACTAGTCATTAAGTACTAGTCATTTAATACTAGTCATGAAGTAATTAAAGCGGGTTTTGGAATTGTAAACAGCTGAAATCAATCAGTATTCTGATATTAACATTTGGGCCGCATTAAGTGAATGCGGGGGCCGCATGTGGCCCCCGGGCCGCCAGTTGCCCACCCCTGTACTAGCACCTATCAGGTGCTAGACTTGTTTCTGTTCTAAATGGGATAGTTACACAAATACATGTTTTGCCAACAGTGGTATAGTAAGCATGGAGACTCAGCTGTTAGATTGACAGCTGCCGTTCAGTCAGAATTAGCTCAACGGTGAACTGACTGGGATGGATGAGAAACACCCTAATACGTATGATTGTTCTAGGTGGCATTCTAATGTTTCCATTGCAATTGTCACCCCTGCCTGCAGCGGGCCCCGCGGAGCAGCTGGAGCTGGTCGGGGAGCTGCTGAAGGAGCTGTCCCAGGGCCAGGCGGGCGAGAGGGGCCCCGAGGAGAGGCGGGCGGCCCTGCTGGAGCTGCTGAAGGTGGCCCGGGAGGACAGCCAGGTGATCTGGGAGGAACACTTCAAGACCATGCTGCTGCTGCTGCTGGAGACGCTGGGAGACAAGGACGTAAGGACACACGGAGCACACCGTACACACATTTAGACCTGAGGACAATTCTACCAATGCCTTCTAACCCATTCTGACCTGAGATCAGATTCATACGAGGTTTCCGCCGGACACACACTGGTCTGATGAACCCATTCTGACCTGAGATCAGGTCAGAATCTCAGGTCAAAATGTCAGTCGCTCTTCGATTTTTCAAAAATAGCAGACCTACAAGCTCGTATCGCGCCACTCGGTGGCGCGATATGAGCTTGTAGATCTGCTATTTTTAAAGCATAACATGATGCTGACACCAAAATGGGTGCCCGGACAGAATGGGCTAAATCCTGACAGTTTTCTGTAGAGGGTTTTTGCTGTGCAGAAAATAAACCCTAAACACATCGTCTCTCTCTGTCGTCCGCGGCGTGCAGCACACCATCCGGGCTCTGTCGCTGCGTGTCCTGAAGGAGATTCTGAGGAACCAGCCGGCCCGCTTCAAGAACTACGCCGAGCTGACCATCATGAAGACCCTGGAGGCCCACAAGGACTCTCACAAGGAGGTGTGTGTGTGAGCGCCATGAGCAGGGTTCTTCTTAGAGCCATTCTGACCTGAGATCAGATAAAAAAAATGTCAGTCGTTCTTCGATTTTTCAAAAATAGCAGACCTACAAGCTCATATCGCGCCACTCGGTGGCGCGATATGAGCTTGTAGATCTGCTATTTTTCAATAGATAAAGCATAACATGATGCTAACACCAAAATGGGTGCCCGGTCAGAATGGGATAAAGGTGTTTATTATATATTATATAATTTAGGACGCGTTTTTCAGGCCGAATATCGAAAGCGAATGTCGGAGCACGGGGAAAAAGGTAATGTCAATCACGTTTGCACACTGCTGCCGACCGAATATTGCATCCGTATAAACAGGTTTTCGGGCCGGGGGTCTTTTACTCAAGTACATTTTGAATTCCGCGGCTTTTAGTATTTGTAAATTGCAGCATTGATAAATGGTGCATTCATATCGCTTTTTATCCAAGGCGCTTTACAGAGATTGTGCATTACATTCACCCATTCACACACATTCACACACACACACATGGCGGCGGAGACCATGCAAGGCACTTAACCTGCACATCGGGAGCAATCAGGGGTTCAGTGTCTTGCTCAAGGACACTGAACACTCTGTTCGACTCTGGGGGAGCCCGGGTTCGAACATCCAGCCACTCTACCCCTGAGCCACCGCCGCCCCCTAGTGGCCACTCTACCCCTGAGTCACCGCCGCCCATAAGTAAAACAAGTAAGTGCATCCACCACTGTGTGTGTGACGGTGTTCTGGCAGGTGGTGCGTGCGGCGGAGGAGACGGCCTCCACCCTGGCGGGCTCCGGCCATCCGGAGCAGTGCATCAAGGTTCTGTGTCCCATCGTGCAGACGGCCGACTACCCCATCAACCTGGCCGCCATCAAGATGCAGACCCGGGCCATAGAACGCATCGCCAAGGAGTCCCTGCACTCCCTGCTGCCCGACATTATCCCCGGACTGCTGCAGGTATGTAACACACAAAAAAAATACTTTCTTTTTAACCCATTCTGACCTGAGATCAGATTCTAAAAATGTCTGTTTGAAAATGACAGTTTTCTGAAAAAGCTATGTTTCTATGTCAGTGGTTCTTCGATTAAAAAAAAATAGCAGACCTACAAGCTCGTAGCACGCCACTCGGTGGCGCGCTATGAGCTTGTAGATCTGCTATTTTTCAATAGCTAAAGCATAACATGATGCTAACACCAAAATGGGTTCCCGTTCGGAATGGGTTAAAATTCTCTTGTATACGGAGTAACCTCGCGGCAGACTGGCATATAGCTACATCCACCTCGGAGGAAAGTCTGGCCAGACGTACAGTGTCGGTAGGCCAATCAGAGGCATGTCTATGCTCTGTATAGGCCAATCAGAGGCATGTCTATGCTCGGACGTAGAATACAATTAGGCATGTGCTGTGTGTCGCAGGATTATGACATCACAGTGACGTTACAGTGTGGTGTGTGTGTGTCGCAGGGTTATGACATCACTGTGTGTGTGTGTGTGTGTGTGTGTGTGTGTGTGTGTGTGTGTGTGTGTGTGTGTGTGTGTGTGTGTGTGTGTGTGTGTGTGTGTGTGTGTGTGTGTGTGTGTGTGTGTGTGTGTGTGTGTGTGTGTGTGTGTGTGTGTGTGTGTGTGTGTGTGTGTGTGTGTGTGTGTCGCAGGGTTATGACAACACAGAGAGCAGTGTGAGGAAGGCCAGCGTGTTCTGTCTGGTGGCGATCTACTCCGTGATCGGAGAGGAGCTCAAACCACACCTGGCTCAGCTCACAGGGAGCAAGGTACGCATGCACGTAGACACGCACACAGACGCACGTGCACAGTTACGGCATGCACACACATATACACACATACACACGCGCTCGCACGCACGTTCTATAACCGTGGCCGCCCCCTACCCTCTGGAATGCCCTCCCCAAACAGATCCGGGATGCCCCCTCACTCCCCACCTTCAAAACCGCACGGAAAACCCACCTGTTCCGAATAGCATTCCCGAGCTGCTACATGTACAGTTCTTATTGGTTTTACTCTTATTTTAATTGTTTTCTAATAAAGTTGTCTTTTCTCATGTCCCCCCCCCCCCCCGGCCACCACACATGTAAAGCGTCTTTGGGTGTTAGAAAAGCGCCATATAAGTCCCAGGTATTATTATTATTATTATTATAACCGCCGTTGTATTTCTCTCCTCTCCTCTTCAGATGAAGCTCCTCAACCTGTACATCAAGAGGGCCCAGACGTCCACCAGCAACAGCAGCAGCTCCTCCGACATCTCCTCCTACTAGTTGTACACCTTCACACCACCCAAACACCACCCAAACGCCACCCAAACGCCACCCAAACGCCACCCAAACGCCACCCAAACACCACCCAAACACCACCCAAACGCCACCCAAACGCCACCCAAACACCACCCAAACACCACCCAAACGCCACCTAAACGCCACCCAAACGCCACCCAAACACCACCCAAACACCACCCAAACACCACCCAAACACCACCTAAACGCCACCCAAACGCCACCCGCTTTTACTGGCTTGCAATAGAGGGGAGAATAGTGAGGGGGCGGATGGGGGGTCTTGGTGAATAATGGGTTTTGAGGAGACTGGGCTCTCTAGTACTTTTAGCAATTCCCCCCCCCCCCCTTCTGTTACGACCTGTATACCTCCATGCCTAGCTTTGGCTTTCACTGTCATCGACCGTAAAACCACCACCAAGTTCATCTTCTTGGCGTGGATTGAATATAGGAGATGACGACGTCCATGGAAACCACTCAAAGACCACCGTCTCGCTGGGATGAAGGAGACCTTTCAGAATGGAGGGAGAGAAGAGGCTTCGTTCATTCATTATTATTATTACACTCCTCCCTGTCCTGGTTCGACCGCCCAGATGATCTCTGTGACTACAGTATATTTTAAGAGGCGTGGCTTTGCGCCCCCAAAGCTGGCCTAAAACTGCTACTGACTCTCCCTCCTCCTCCTCCTCCTCATACAGATGAGGTTTAAAAGTCATTGATCACGGCCTACGATGGAACCGAAGTGATGTTGGAGATGACAGTGTTTTTTTAAAGGACTAAGCATTATACAGTATAAGCATTATACAGTATAAGCATTATACAGTATACCCAAAACCTAACTGGCTCTTAACCGGCTCCCTCGTTATTTAAAGGCTCAGTTATCAACTTCGTTGCGGGACTAAAACGTCTCATATTGGTTACTGACGGAACGGAGCTTCGTTGATCTCTGAGACATTTTGTGCGAGTCCTTCTTGTGTCCAAGACAAATTTCTTGTGGTTAAAAGTAACTTGTTTTAGCGAAACGAGTTGGAGCGGCTTAGCTTAGCAGCAAAGAAACGAGTTGGAGCGGCTTAGCTTAGCAGCAGAAAAAGGCAATATGAGGTGTTTGTTTATATAATACGACCAGGCCTTGCGCCACGCCCCCAAACCTTCTTCTCATGCCGTGTTCATACTAAACAAAGCAAAAAAAAAGCAGATCTACAAACTCACAATGCGTCACAGCGCGATGCGTTTTGAGCTTGGAGGTCTCCTATTTTCTGTACACAACAAAAGTGTGACTGCGGCTGTAGGGCGTCTTCCCAGAGGCAGGGGGTACGGTGTGTACCCCTCCCATTGGCAGGGGGCACGGTGTGTATCCCTCCCAGAGGGGGTACGGTGTGTACCCCTCCCATTGGCAGGGGGTACGGTGTGTACCCGTCCCAGAAGCAGGGGGGTACAGTGTGCCCCCCCTCCTCACCTCAATCTCTCATCCTCCTCCAGTGATGAAGGCTGCATTCCTCTACAGGGGAAGTTAACTTAAAAGAAAAACCCTCGACCCTGTTTATCAGTATTCTACTTTCTGTTCATTTATAGTAACTCTACTTCTCTTAACAATGTCTTGCTTTGACACATCAGACCTTCTGGTGGTTCTTTGACACATCAGACCTTTTGGTGGTTCCCAATGTCCCGTCCATATTCTGGATAAGTTACAGTTCTCCTGATTGTCTCTTCTTTAAACCAGGGAATTAATTGCATTCAAACCTGGTGTTCTAGGGTCGGCGAATTAGTCCCAGAATCGGACCCGAATTGAGAACCACCATTTATTATTGAATGTAAAAAGCGTTGGAATGATAATGGGTGTCAGTTATTATTATTATTATTATTATTATTATTATTTCCTCTTTACACTACTGCCTCGTTGCATCCGGTCTCGAGGATCAATTTAAAAGGGCGATGGAGGAGCATTTAGACGTGTGTTTTGTGTGTGTGTGTGTGTGTGTGTGTGTGTGTGTGTGTGTGTGACTGTGTGTGTGTGTGTGTGTGTGTGACTGTGTGTGTGACTGTGACTGTGTGTGTGACTGTGTGTGTGCGTGACTGTGTGTGTGCCAGCCATATCGGGCAGTTAAAGGTGGCACTGTAGTTTGGAAGGCTGTGTTTTAAGCGGTCCTTGTGAAAAAGAGTAATAGTGGTTGACATGGTGGTTCTCCGTCTTGGAAAAGTTACATTCACATTCTGCGTTCTAAATAGAGCCCTGACCACACCAATAAAGACCTGACCACACCAATAAAGCCCTGACCGCACCAATAAAGCCCTGACCACACCAATAAAGACCTGACCGCACCAATAAAGCCCTGACCACACCAATAAAGCCCTGACCACACCAATAAAGACCTGACCACACCAATAAAGACCTGACCACACCAATAAAGACCTGACCGCACCAATAAAGACCCAAAGGGTCGAGGCGGTTTCAGCGGTTGTCCCAGCGGTGTGACATGTCCTGTTGCACGTTGACACACGTCGACCCAAGTGATTCAACGCATGGAATTCAATGGCCGCCAAAACCACATCAAAAAGTCACCATGCGACTCCGTGCAACCGTTTGGACGTTTGGTGATCCTTTGGTGTGGTTGGAGCTTAAGCATTTAGCTAATGCTAACATCCTTCGGTGTGGTTGGAGCTTAAGCATTTAGCTAATGCTAACATCCTTTGGTGGGGTTGGAGCTTAAGCATTTAGCTAACAACATCCTTTGGTGGGGTTGGAGCTTAAGCATTTAGCTAACAACATCCTTTGGTGGGGTTGGAGCTTAAGCATTTAGCTAACAACATCCTTTGGTGGGGTTGGAGCTTAAGCATTTAGCTAACAACATCCTTTGGTGGGGTTGGAGCTTAAGCATTTAGCTAATGCTAACATCCTTCGGTGTGGTTGGAGCTTAAGCATTTAGCTAATGCTAACATCCTTTGGTGTGGTTGGAGTTTAAGCATTTAGCTAATGCCGTCGCCCTGCTGTGGCAGATTACCGCACGTGTGACAGTTAGACAATTCTTCCAATTATTTAGTGCTTTAGTGTTTATTTCCGAATTCTATTTTAATTTATTTTCAGATCTGCCTTAAAAAAAAAAAGTTTTAATTACCGGCTGCTATTGATAAATCGACAGAAGGAACATCGCCTCTCTCTGTCTTCCACTGTTAAATAGAACGACTACATTTTACTTTTAAAATAGTTTTTCTATTCTACTGTTCTGCGCCTCTTTTTGTAAGTCGCTCCGAAGGGAACAGGAAACATGAAATCCTAGATGAATTAACAGTGTACTTTAGGATCATTTGGCTGGCCAGTGATTGTGTACAGAGAATCAAATGGAATGTTTAAAGGGTTTGCATACAACTATCAGATGTGTCCATAAAGAAACAACACATCTACAGAATGACATTTATGAACCATGGATTTGGGTTTTCTTTTTTACGTGAACACAATTGGATCTTCACAAGGTTTTAGAATCCCAGCATTTCATGGAAGCTTTTCCGCATGTTAATGACCGTATAATCTTAGCTTCAGTTAAACCGGTGGTTCTCAAAAGTGGGGTCCATTCATGCATCGACCCTCAGGGTTCCCTGAGGGGGTTCTAAATGGACCCCTACAGCAGTGGTTCCCAAAGTGGGGTCCGGGGACCCCCAGAGGTCCTTGAGGGAGTTCCAGGGGGTCCCCAGCAGCTAAATGATAGTTGGGAACCAAATGGACCCTTATGGGTCTGTAACTCAGAGGAACTCTCAGAGTTAAACTAACATTGATTTTACAATGTAAATTGGGGGTCCCAGAGATAGAAATTCCATTAAATAAGGGTCTGTATACTATAGACTAATGACTAGACGGGGGGGATGGGGGTCCTTGAAATGAAACGGGTTGAGAATCACTGCTAGAGCAATCTTCTATTATGGGGGGGGTCCCTGGCATGTATTTTCAAATGGGGGTCCGACATGAAAGAGCTTGGGAACCACTGCCTGTATAGTCTGTTACTCGGAGGTCCTTGAAAAATGTAGAAAGTTTGAGAACCACTGACTTAAAGTGGATAAAACGGGACCTGCTAAAGCTGCAGCTAATGTCATATTTTGAGTGATGGCAGTGATGCACACCAGTACTGCGTTCTTATTTATTTACCCTTTTCACAAGGACCTGAATCCAAGCCCTCTCTGTTCTTTTACTCAGCAGAATGCTGCAGTGTTCGTTTATCTCTGAAAGGGTATAAAAATGTACCCATTAGAGGAGTCCAGAGTTAACGGAACATTTCAGGATTTTGCTGTGTGGGGAGGGGGGGGGGGGGTGGAGGGAGGGGGGGTAATGGAGGTGGGGGGGGGGGGGGGGTGTCTGCTGTCTTACAAGCTTGTGAATCTACAAGCTGACAAGTCAAGACTACTGTGATTTGTCGAGTTTTGTTCCAAAATACCACATTATTTAAAGATGGAGTGGCGTGTTAAAAATCTGTTTTGTACATTACTCTAATAGACCCCGCAGGTGTGGTTATAATATTCAAATTGGTATTCCCTGTGTATTTTCGGTTTATTTTCCTGAAAGCTGAAAGCCTTTGAATCAAAAGGCCCCCAAACGAAAATTCACCACTTTAGTGACATCATAACATCATCCCCTCCCCTATACCCCTCCCTCAACAGCTGTGGGGGGCGAGGCTTAACCCATTCTGACCGGGCACCCATTTTGGTGTCGGCATCATGTTATGCTTTAGCTATTTAAAAATAGCAGATCTACAAGCTCATATCGCGCCACCGAGGGGCGCGATACGAGCTTGTAGGTCTGCCATTTTTGAAAAATCGAAGAACGACTGACATTTTTTTAATCTGATCTCTGGTCAGAATGGGTTCATCAGACCAGTGTGTGTCCGGCGGAAACCTCGTATGAATCTGATCTCAGGTCAGAATGGGTTAAGTTCAGGTGGGTGGTGCTAAGGTGAAAACCAGGTATACTTAAGGAACTGGTGGGTGTGGCCACATTAAAAACACAATTCTAACACTTTCTGTACACCTTTTTGAAAGCGATCTTCCTCCTTAGTATAACCATAGTACCTGATCATGTTTTAGGGTGGGAAAAACAATCCCAGCACTCCATCTTTAACAAAATGATCTATTATATATAGATACTGTATGTATACAGTATGCGCAGCCTGTCCAAAAAATGCCATGTTTCATGTATGTAGAATTTCCCAAATAGTACACCACCATATAATGGTCATTATTTTCTCAATGCCACTAGACAATGGGTCTATAAAATTACGAGTCTCTTTTTAGTGCAAAGTGATACTGTATATGTTTTTATTTCAGAGCATGAATTGATCGACTGTATTCATTTGGCAGATGGTTTGCCTTGATAGTATTTTGGAACGAAACTCCTTATCCTCATCAATTGTTCCTAAATTGAATGTATAAGCCGCTCGGAGAGGAGTTTTAGAGTTTTATTAGGAGTCCTTGAAGAGTAAAAATGTGAAATATTAGTGTTATGCTTTTATACAAAAGAGCAAAATGGGCAATACTTAAAATCTAAGAGAGAGAGAGAGACAATCTGACTAATGAGAAATGACGTATAATAGTCAAATCTATTTACAAATGTTTTAAAAGTGCCAGCATTTTTTGGGGAGTTCAATTCCTGTGGAACAAAACAGAAGGTGAATGAGTATGAGCGAGTATGCTATTAGGTCTTTGGAAAGTTAGCAATAAATACTCACATTAATCCAACTTGGATTGTCATTTTCCATGTCGAAGCACTGTATATGTACCATTGTATTCCTACTTTAAGATGCTCTCTCGCTGGTCAATGTACAGATAAGTGTCTTTTTCTTTCCTTTTTTTTCTTATTTTGTTTTGTGCACCTATAAAAATGTTATTGCTGCTTAATAAGAGAACACATTCTAATCACTGCGCCTAATAAACTCCAGTGTACGTATGTACTGTGTCTTGGCAGAATATGGTGAGGCTAATTCAGACCGCGACGTTCCGATGCGTATTTGACGTTGCCGCACAATACTTGTACGATGAAGTATTGTTCAGTTACGTTCTTTCTTCGGTCTGAACTAGGCTTTAGCTGCAGTTACCATGGAGACGAACTAACACTTCCTATAGGCGGGAAGATCAAAGACCTGTTTAGAATCTATCTAAATACTATGCTAAGGGGGATTGACTTACTGTATCTTGTCTGGTGCAATAGACCCAATCAGATCACGTCACACGCCCATTTTTGGCTTACTGGGCACTAGCCTAGGCCCAACCAAACGGTCCAGATTCAAATTAAATCGCTTCTTAATCTTAAACACTCTAATGTGATCGATTGCTCTAGCCTGGTGCAAATAATAGAGCCAATTGTGTCTAAACCCTGCCCGTTGGGCACCAAACGGAAGGCAAAATGTACTGAACGCCAGACCAGTGGGTCGCAAAGTGGGGTACAGGGAGTCAGACAGGGACCCTGAGGAGGTTCCCAAATGGACCCTTCCATGTCTGTAACTTCTGAGAGTGTACAAGTGGAACGGTTACGCTCTCAGAGTTATTACGAGGTCCTTGAAATGTAATAGTTTGAACTTTGAGAACCAAAATGCACTAGACTGAAGTGAGTAATTTCTTATTGGGTGTGTCTTGAAGGGAATGCTTGTTGTGTAATCGATGCTAGACCAGGCCTTATTCTGTCTCTGTTATGCTGTACAACAGGCTTACATCCACTACGACTGTTAACGTACTGTACCAGTGCATCGGACATTTTATTTGTTTTCTCAAATGTGAGAACTGGGCAGTTTTAACCACTTAAAGCTCCATTTTATAAAAACATAAAATACAAAGTATTCAAAAGAAATGTAATGCTAGCGAAAAATACCGAAATAACGTGTTGCAACGCAACACATTATGGGCTATACACTTTTTGTTGCTATTTTTGAGAATTGTCAACATGCCCAAAATAGGTTGGAAGTGGTTAGCCGACTCCACTCCATGACTGAATGTCACTTCCGTCGCTGATGACGCTCGCTCGGCGTCTCGTCCAGTGAAAGTGTTGAGCGTATAGTAGCCGTACAGCTTGACTGAATCTCCTTTCCCTGTGTTTTTGTACAGTACGTGTGACACATAATTATGATATAAAAGCCGTGAACCTCCATGTCAAAGTAGTCTGTGAATGCATGACATCACAACGATCTTAGATTGTCAACATTCCCTGAATTATTATGTTGTCAAACGAGGTCAAAAGCGCGTTTGACGGAATTAGATGTGTGCTTTGACAATGCGCTGTTAGTTTTAGATCTAAACATGCAAACAAAGTTCCTGACCAACACGACAGATCTGTATGTTCTTAATTATATCAGCAGGCTACCGTATACTAAAAATTGGCTTTCATGGGGGGGGGGGGGGAAGCAAATGGCGACTATTGCGTCTTGCGAAGATCTGGTTAACACACTGCTCCGGGCAGCGCACCCCCCACGCCTCTGCCTCCCTGTTCTTCTGTGTGTGTGTGTGTGTGTGTATTGCGTCAACACACGCAGAGATGACAGATCAGAATCACACTTGCGCGCACGTGACAGAGTTTTGGTGTGGAATGAACATAATATAATATTTAGGCCTGCATCGCTTTGTCTAAAACACTGAATTATGAAAAAGACCACAATTGGAAAAAACTTTCCATTTTCAAATTATATTGTTATGCCTAAATTATCGCTTTGGCTAAAACGCTGAATTCCGCGGATAAAGTAGGCTATGTACATAACTACAGGCATTAACAACTTCAGACATTAATATAGTCTACCGCTACTATGTACAATTATATAGCCTACATTTAACAAACAAGCTTGATTGACATTTGAAATTTGATTGACGGGTATAAAGTAAAACGAAAACGTGACAACCATATCGAAAAAGGGGCAGAAGAAATGGGAGGCGCAGGCGCTGCCCGGAGCAGTGTGCTAACCAGGTCTTCGCTTGTGCCTTTCCTTGTTGCAATAGAAATGGTTCGGTAATCTTATCGCGCTCCTGTTCAGGTGTGGATTTGTCTATGTATAGAGTATTTTAACTGCACAGTAATGAAAAATCTCCCTAATATAATGTACCATATTATAATTAATATAGTAATGGATGGATTTGGATTGCGTCATTACGTCATCGGGTGGCGGCAGTGAGTAGTGGCTATGGGGTAGAGTGACTGTATGGCAACTGCAAGGTTCCCAGTTCGAACCTGCATGGGCTGCCCCTGAGTTAGTGTCCAAGTGTCCTTGAGCAAGACTTTGAACCCCTAATTGCTCCTGATGTGCAGGTTGGCGCCTTGCATGGTTTCCGCCGGCATCGGTGTGAATGGGTGAATGTAATGCACAATCTCTGTAAAGCAGTGGTTCCCAAAGTGGGGTCTGGGGACCCCCAGGGGTCCTTGAGGGAGTTCCAGGGGGTCCCCAGCTAAATGATAGTGTGGAAGTGGAACCAAGGGTCCATTTGATTCCATTTGTACACTGAGTTAAATTAACCTTGAATCAGGAATCAGGACGTGTTGAGAATCTCTGCTAGAGCCGTAAAGATCTTCTCTCAAGGCTAATTAGTGTCAATTTGGGGGTCCTTGACAAACATGAAAAGGTTCAGGAACCACTGCTGTAAAGGCGCTATATAAATGCCCCATTTACATCATTGTAGTTCATGTGTTGGTGACTTTCATTGATAGCATTATTTTAACAGTATTGCTGTGCAATTGGAATACTTTTCCGTTGGTTCATCCACAGATAAAGCAGTGTTAATTTAACTGTTTTACTCCGACTTATATGAATACAGAGTTTTTATTTTATTTTTTGCAGTGGAAACACAGTGTAACAAAAGTCATTTATGGATTGTTACAGCTCGCTCTACTAATCCACTAATCACATGCTCGCAGTAAAACCCAGGGTGTCAATTTATCTCTGAATCAAGTACAAACTAATGACCTGTAAAAGAGTACATTTGTACACTTCCAGAGTTACATTAACACTCAGGGTTTTCCTGTGCAGGTACAGTATATATATAGGCTGTGACGTAACTTGAGACGGACAAAAGTGTTAAAAATGAAGAGATGTTCTGCTGTAAATATGCTTAAATGCCACTGGTGTGATGGTAATATTTCCATTGAAGGCCTTTGGCGGTTTGTACTTTGCTCCTATAAAGAAACCACTCACGATGCATGCGTTTATTTTTTAGTTATTAGTATTATTTCATGCTATACAATATTTATATTACGTTTCATGGTTTTTTGTGTATGACTGTACATATTTACATGTTTTGGTTGTCTTTCACCTGTGATAGACTTTACAGACCTTAAAGTTGAAAATAAACCGTCAGACTTCTAAATGGTTGCCTTTGGTCCTTTGTGATGATGAAATAAATAATTATGGCCTCCACAAGTCGCATTTTACTATGAAATTGTACATTTGTGTCCGTCAGTCAGTCAGTCAGTCACTCCAATTCCCCATACATGGGAAAGCCCCATATATGGTGCCCAGGTCTCGTGACAGCAACTCTACATCTGACCTCAAACCTGGAATGTCAGAACAGGTCAGCTCCATAAATGGAGATCTCACCCCCTTTCTGAAACCAGCTGCTACACACTTGTCCTCGATATGCGCGTTCACGCGAGGCTGCGCCATATTAAGTGTCGTCCGAAACCAAGAAGCCTTGAGTGGAAGTGCCTTATGAAGCCCTCAAGAGCGAGTCTGTGCCGATCTAGACTCGATTGCCTTGTGCAGCCCTGCTCTGTGTCCGCATGGAAACAGCGACCTACAAATGTAAGTACCACCACAAATAAATGATAAATAAACTCCTCCTAAACAATCTTCATCTGATGCAGAATAGACAACGCTCCAACTGATATTCACAAGGGCTCTTTATTTACCCCACCGTGAAAAAACTATAAATGAAACCACACAAACAAAACAACTTTTAACACAATGGATGTATATGACATGACATTTTTGACAGTCACGCTGTATTTCCTTTTTCCATATTAATGAAATCCACATGCCACACAAACATACACGATGCAATGCAATATAACAGGTAACACAATTGCATGATGGCAACGAATGGTGTCTGTTTCCTGTTTCTGCACAAGGAGGGCGAGTGTATTTCCAAACAGTTTTTTATACCCAGCACCCTAATCAAGGGAACTTGATTCAGCTGGAGGGGCACTTCCGGACGAGGGAACCTCCCGAGAGCACTTCAAGTCAAGGGACTGGTTTCAGAAAGGGCCTTATAAGGGTTTGAGGTTTGAGTCAGATGTAGAAGAGTTGCTGGCCAATTAGAAGGTAATTTAACATATTCGAAAGGGAATGAGAAGAAGTCAAACTTATAAACTTCCAGAAGATGCTGTAAAGTTCACTAGTAAAGTTCACTAGCCTCATTTCAGAAGTTGAAGCCGTTTTTAAGGACCCACTTTTAGGCCAGTGCAACAGAGCAAGCTTTTGCCTTTTTTAAAACCCTACCCTATTATTATTATTATTATTATTATTATTATTATTATTATTATTATTATTTAGTATGTATTATTATTAGTATTATTATTATTAGTAGTAGTAGTACAACAGTATGTAAGTATTATTATGTTATGCTCTATTGATTCATTTAATATTAGGACTTCAATGGAAACAATGTCTGAGTGCCCATGCTTGCTTGTCTAGTGAAATAGTTTCATTGAAATTATTATGTATGAATGTCTAAATGTAGCACAAACATAATACAAGTTTAATATAAGTATATATACATTAAGCATAGAAGAATAAATCAATGATTTAACTATTTTTAAAGCTATTTTAACTATTATAAAGCTACCAGCAGACTAATAGCCATGAGTTCCGAAAGCTACCACTAGGGACAGTAAAGTCGTTGGCCTGCAGGCCACAGGCACCTAACCTTCCCGCAGGCTGCAGCCGTTACCTTCTCACAGGACGTCCATACGACGTCACACAGACCTCTCGGTAAAACCACCAACCCCAAACGTTCCGTCCTAGTCGCCGTCCCAGCCAGACGTCCATACGACGTCCATACAACGTGGTCGATACGACCTGACAGTATACATACGCGACCATGATACGTTGCAAAAAGACGTCCATATGACGGCCATACAACGTGGTCGATACGACCTGACAGTCAAACTCAGGACATACATACGACACGTTGCAAAAATACGTCCATATGACGTCCATACGACGTGGTCGATACCAACCTTGCAACACTGCTTTGAGCTGCGCTGTGATGCAAAATGTATTGAAAGTGGGTATTAGCGCCATCTGGTGGTTATTTTAGTAATGTGCGTTGCCAAATAAAAGCGTCGAAATTCCGAAGTTAAACGCTGCATTTCCGCTTATCCCTTCAAAATAAAACGGTTCTACTCGTCAAGTTAAAGCGTTTGCATTTCCGCTTTTTCTTCAAATTAAAACGTGGCAGTTTGCGTTAGCTTCAGCTATTGTTAGCTTTATTTGATCTTTATTCATATTAATACGTGTTGCATGTTTTAATGTTGTTCTAAAGTATATAATATTATTAACACAAACTGTCGATTAAATAAAAAAATGTTTTACAACAAATACAGTCTGTTTTTTTTTGTTTTTTTTTACTACATCTGACAAGCTAGCTAGCTAGATGGCTAGCGGATGTAAACACGCCACGGTTACATTATAAAATAGATACTTCCGTGTGTTACACTGAATTTGACCACCTATAAAATTATGTGACTTTGTACTGCGAAAATCTACCGATCTTCGGCGCGTGTGACCGTCGTGCTATTCTACGTCCCATAATTATAATATTGTCTTAAACATTATTAGCTATCATTAGGATTTGTTGTTATAATATAAATATGAACGATAAGTTATAATCATGTTTGGTTTAATATTATAAACACCAGTAGGATTCGTTATGAATGAACAATATACGTTATATAATAAAAACTAATCATGTTTAAGAGATAATTTATTATTCGTAGTTAATAATATAATTGTGAACATTATAAGTTATATTTAAATGTATAACTATTGTTGTCTGTACTAGTCTAGACATTTCTGTAATTGTCCGTTGTCACCACAAGGTGGCAGAAAAGCCTATATTTTGCCTGTATTTGACATTGAGATGTAAAAAAAATAATGCCTCAACTCCTACATACAGTTCAAAGTGCTTGTTATTTTGGGTGGTCCCTAGTTCACATATGATTATTTTAGGTGGTCCCCAGTTCACATATGATTATTTTAGGTGGTCCCCAGTTCACATATGATTATTTTAGGTGGTCCCCAGTTCACATATGATTATTTTATAAACATGAAAGAAAAAGCTAAGAAATAAGCTCATTAGGAGTCCAAGCTAGTACTAGTGGTTCTCAAATGTTTACACATGGAACCACATGGACCCTATGGGTCCATTTGGTTTAATTTGAACACCCTCAGCTAATACTGTTATTTTTGTTGTCCACTCATTGTGTGTGTCTGTGGCAGAAATTTAATTTTGACAACAATGTCCACCACAAGCCAACATGCAATGATGACCCCTGGTCCCAGGAGAATGTCTAATTTAGTACAGGTCATGTTCTACTTGCCCAAAGGTCATGCCTGAAAAGTAAAAAAAAGAATTGTAAAATGATAGGTCACATTTGAACATATTTTTGGGGGGGCCCCAGGTGATGGTGAGTGAAGTGACCATAGTATAATATAGCCGATCTACAAGCTCACAACGCCTCGCAAATGTGAACTTGTAGATCTGCTGTTTTCACTATGTATATATATATATATATATAAAAAAAAAATATATATATACCTCAACTTAACTCCTACAATTCCAAGTGCTTCTCAGGGTGGGGGTCCCCAGTTTAAATGTGATTATTTTGGGGGTCCCAGCCTGAAAAGGTAGCGTAGGCTACAAAGTGGGGTCCGGGGACCCCCAGGGGTCCTTGAGGGAGTTCCAAGGGGTCCCCAGCTAAATGATAGTGTGGAAACAAATGGACCCTTAGAGTCTGTAACTCTGAGTGTACAAATAGAACCAAGTGGATCCGTTTGATTTTACAATATAAATTGGGGGTCCCATAGATAGACATTCCATCAAATGGGTGGTCCGTAGACTAATGCATGTCAAACTGGGGGTCCTTGAAATTAAACGGGTTGAGAATCTCTGCTAGAGCCGTAAAAATCTTCTCTTATGGGGGTCCCTGGCATATATTTTTAAATGGGGGTCCGTGGGCTAATTAGTGTCCATTTGGGGGTCCTTTGACATGAAAAAGTTTGGGAACACACTGCACTAGTAGCCTCGGAAACCCAGACGCTGTGTATGCAGTGGATCAGTGGTAGAGTGGCTTGGATGCTCCCAGTTCGATCCCGGGGATCCCCCTGTCTCGAGGTGTCCTTGAGGCGTGTCCATGCTATTTTTTCCCAGTGCGACACTATTGTAAGTGGATTAATAGAGGGTATGCGCATGCATGAAGTGAATGGCAAATCAAGTGGCAAATTGAGTGGCAAAGTGAGTGGCAATCAAACAGGCCTTTTCTGTTTGGATGTATGGGCTGTCAAGGCCAGAAAGTATTTTGTTTTGCTACTCAGTAGGAGTTCCCACATAACTTCCGGGTTTGATGATGATGTCATGCGCATACCCAGTGTTTGTACACCAAAGGTTGCGAGTTTGAACCTGCCACAGGACATTTTCACTGTCCATCTAAATTCTAAAAGGTGGGTTAAATATAAGTCCCAGATTGTACCTTAGAGCCCAGCGTGGCTCAAAAGATAAATCTGAGGTTTACAACCCAAAGGTTACTGGTTCAATACTCAAACAAAACTAATAATCAACAAAAAACTCAAACTAAACTAAAAGAAACTCAAACAAAACTAATAATCAACAAAAAACTCAAACAAAACAAAAAGAAACTCAAACAAAACTAATAATCAACAAAAAACTCAAACAAAACTAAAAGAAACTCAATCAAAACTAATACTCAAACAAAACTAAAAGAAACTCAAACAAAACTAACAATCAACAAAAAACTCAAAAAATATTCAATATAAAAACTGAAACAACAAATCAAACAATTAGAGGTTCAAGCCTCTTGAATAATTTTCACTGTCCTTCTGAAAGGTGCAGTGTTTGAACCTCCTAAAGTGTGCATTGTTTTTTAACCTCCTAATGGAACTCCTAAAGAACCTCTATATTCTGAAAGGTGGGTTAAGTCAGACATTCTCAACTGCAACACTTATGCCTGTGTGGCTCATGAGTAAAATCCAGTGTTTGTACACCAAAGGTTGCGAGTTCGAACCTGCCACAGGACATTTTCAGTCCATTCTTTATTCTGACAGGCTGGTTAAATATAAGTTCCCGATTGTACCTTACATGCCAATGTGGCGCAGGTGATAAGCCTGGGGTTTATAAACAGAACATTCTGGGTTCAAGTCCCCTGAAGAACATTTTCACTGTCCATCTAAATTCTAAAAGGCTGGTTAAATATAAGTTCCCGATTATACCTTACATGCCAGTGTGGCTCAATAGATAAAAACTAGGCTTCATAAACCAAACGTCATAGGTTCAAACCTCAAAGAAAACCAATACTCAACCAATAGGTCAAAAAAAAAAAAAAAAAAAAAAAAAAAAAAAAGAATCAAACAAAACAGCTGAAATAAAGTGTCATAAAAGAACTCAAATATCTCAATAAAAACTAAAAATAAACTGGTTCAATCAAATTAATGTGAAAAGTACAAAAATCACTTTGCTTAATATGTACATTTCTTAAGCTCCGCCCCCAGGAGGCAGGCTCATAAAGAAAATCCCGCCCCAGAGGCGGGTTCCCAAAAAAGATCCTCCCCCTCCCACCGGAGCCAAAAGAGGGCGTGAGGAGCGAGGCGGCCTGCCTCGGCACTTTGGCCTTAAAAAGCCAGAAAATGAAGGTTTGCTCTGAGCAAGATTCAAACCCACCACCTTCAGCTTGTGAGACCTATGCTTTCCTCTTGCGCCACTAGGCATTTCACACTAATAAGAATTTGGAGGTTGTATTTAAGGTTGAAGGCAGAGGTGACAGGTCAAGGGATGAAAATCCTTTTCAGACACCTCTACCCCTTACCAGAATGCTTGAATCTAAAGGTGATCAGGGTTCATGACGACTCAACTGAGATTTAGGTTATTGTTTAAAACCATCTGTGGGAACATTTTTACTCTGTTTCCCACATTGACTCTTTCATTGAGCAAACAAGATGTTTAGTTTGCCATAATGTAATTACATTGCATACCAGTTATTGTCATCTCTTAGTCTTAGTTTTAGATGACCAAAACTTTTGCACTTTGAATCAACCAGAAATATAATTGTTTTGTTTAATACATTACTTTTGCTGTTCTCACTCCAGACTTTATTATTTAAACAATTAAGTTGGATATAAAGTTTTCAAGTAGTTTCTCAGCACTTCTTTGATAAAAAAAAATACTTTAAAGTGAGAACAAATGCACTATAGCCTGTTTATCAAAACCTAAAGTGTTTTGTGATTAGTATATATATTTTTACACATTTTTGTTAAAGAACATTTGCTGTTCTCACTTTAGACTGTTAAACGTCTTTAAAGTTTTCAACTCAAACAGTGCTGTTATGACCACAGCTCATCTTAGAATAGCTTATTTCATTTTAAAAGAAATACCACTTTATACACTCATGGCATGCAGCATGTCAATCAAATCAATTATAGGCTGAGCTCCATACTTGTGAACTGCATTCTGTTTTGAGCTAGTGACTCAAGGATACCTTTTTTAAATTGAATCCAACAAATTCCATTTCATGTATTTATTGCAACAAACACCAAACAATTAAATAAAAAAACAAACAACAATTTGGGGTAAGAACAGGACTATGGAAATTGTATACATGTGACCATGGCAGAGTAAGAACAGCTCAGTAAATTCAACTTGATGGTATTCCATCTTGGGAATCCATTAAAAGTGCTAAGGTGACCACACTGTTAATAGTTCCACAATGGCAAGAGTAGACAGGCCTATAAGTAGAACTCTGTTAGAACCACAATGGCGAGAGTAGACAAGTCTATAAGTAGAACTCTGTTAGAACCACAATATGAAGGTACAGATCACAAAGGCAACATTTCTGCACATTTGGTCATCAACACTGATGTGTAGAGAAGGGAGGCCTGCGAAACATACATTAGGACCACCAAGTCCAAAAAGAATCAATGGCCTAAACTCAAAAAGTGCTAAAGCAATTACAAGCAGTTTCCTACTTTGCTCAGTCAGTGCAAACAAAGAAAGACCAAACAGGAAAGCTAGCATGGCCAGTAGGCTTTATAGGGGAGGGGCTAATCAGTGACTACTTACACCTGGGTAATTGGGGGAAAGGTTAAGTGTATGGTTATCAGAGGCATCTTCCATGCCTTTGTGGCATAAGTATAAAAACAAAGGTATATAAACCAAAAGTGATAGGTTCAAAACTCAAACATGACTCAATATTAAAACTAAAATAAACAATACCATTGAAGATGTCAAACAACTCCAATTTATGAGTAAAATAATTTTCAACAAAAACGTACTGACTCAAAATGTATGTAATGTTCTCAACTGCATTTCTCATGCATATGTGGCTGAAGAGTAAAATCCAGAGTTCATTTCTGCGACAGAACATTTTCACTGTCCATCTAAATTCTAAAAGGTGGGTTAAATATAAGTCCCAGATTGTACCTTACAGCCCAGCGTGGCTCAAAAGATAAATCTGAGGTTTACAACCCAAAGGTTACTGGTTCAATACTCAAACAAAACTAATAATCAACAAAAAACTCAAACTAAACTAAAAGAAACTCAAACTAAACTAATAATCAACAAAAAACTCAAACAAAACTAAAAGAAACTCAATCAAAACTAATACTCAAACAAAACTAAAAGAAACTCAAACAAAACTAACAATCAACAAAAAACTCAAAAAATATTCAATATAAAAACTGAAACAACAAATCAAACAATTAGAGGTTCAAGCCTCTTGAATAATTTTCACTGTCCTTCTGAAAGGTGCAGTGTTTGAACCTCCTAAAGTGTGCATTGTTTTTTAACCTCCTAATGAAACTCCTAAAGAACCTCTATATTCTGAAAGGTGGGTTAAGTCAGACATTCTCAACTGCAACACTTATGCCTGTGTGGCTCATGAGTAAAATCCAGTGTTTGTACACCAAAGGTTGCAAGTTCGAACCTGCCACAGGACATTTTCAGTCCATTCTTTATTCTGACAGGCTGGTTAAATATAAGTTCCCGATTGTACCTTACATGCCAATGTGGCGCAGGTGATAAGCCTGGGGTTTATAAACAGAACATTCTGGGTTCAAGTCCCCTGAAGAACATTTTCACTGTCCATTCTTTATTCTGAAAGGCTGGTTAAATATAAGTTCCCGATTATACCTTACATGCCAGAGTGGCTCAATAGATAAAAACTAGGCTTCATAAACCAAACGTCATAGGTTCAAACCTCAAAGAAAACTAATACTCAACCAAAAAGTCAAAAAAAAAAAAAAAAAAAAAAAAAAAGAAATCAACTGAAACAAAACAGCTGAAATAAAGTGTCATAAAAACTCAAATATCTCAATAAAAAAATAAACTGGTTCAAAAACTCAAACAAAACTAAAAGAAACTCAATCAAAACTAATACTCAAACAAAACTAAAAGAAACTCAAACAAAACTAACAATCAACAAAAAACTCAAAGAATATTCAATATAAAAACTGAAACAACAAATCAAACAATTAGAGGTTCAAGCCTCTTGAATAATTTTCACTGTCCTTCTGAAAGGTGCAGTGTTTGAACCTCCTAAAGTGTGCATTGTTTTTTAACCTCCTAATGAAACTCCTAAAGAACCTCTATATTCTGAAAGGTGGGTTAAGTCAGACATTCTCAACTGCAACACTTATGCCTGTGTGGCTCATGAGTAAAATCCAGTGTTTGTACACCAAAGGTTGCGAGTTCGAACCTGCCACAGGACATTTTCAGTCCATTCTTTATTCTGACAGGCTGGTTAAATATAAGTTCCCGATTGCACCTTACATGCCAATGTGGCGCAGGTGATAAGCCTAGGGTTTATAAATAGAACATTCTGGGTTCAAGTCCCCTGAAGAACATTTTCACTGTCCATTCTTTATTCTGAAAGGCTGGTTAAATATAAGTTCCCGATTATACCTTACATGCCAGAGTGGCTCAATAGATAAAAACTAGGCTTCATAAACCAAACATCATAGGTTCAAACCTCAAAGAAAACTAATACTCAACCAAAAAGTAAAAAAAAAAAAAAAAAAAAAAAAAGAAATCAACTGAAACAAAACAGCTGAAATAAAGTGTCATAAAAAACTCAAATATCTCAATAAAAAAATAAACTGGTTCAAAAACTCAAACAAAACTAAAAGAAACTCAATCAAAACTAATACTCAAACAAAACTAAAAGAAACTCAAACAAAACTAACAATCAACAAAAAACTCAAAGAATATTCAATATAAAAACTGAAACAACAAATCAAACAATTAGAGGTTCAAGCCTCTTGAATAATTTTCACTGTCCTTCTGAAAGGTGCAGTGTTTGAACCTCCTAAAGTGTGCATTGTTTTTTAACCTCCTAATGAAACTCCTAAAGAACCTCTATATTCTGAAAGGTGGGTTAAGTCAGACATTCTCAACTGCAACACTTATGCCTGTGTGGCTCATGAGTAAAATCCAGTGTTTGTACACCAAAGGTTGCGAGTTCAAACCTGCCACAGGACATTTTCAGTCCATTCTTTATTCTGACAGGCTGGTTAAATATAAGTTCCCGATCGTACCTTACATGCCAATGTGGCGCAGGTGATAAGCCTGGGGTTTATAAACAGAACATTCTGGGTTCAAGTCCCCTGAAGAATATTTTCACTGTCCATTCTTTATTCTGAAAGGCTGGTTAAATATAAGTTCCCGATTATACCTTACATGCCAGAGTGGCTCAATAGATAAAAACTAGGCTTCATAAACCAAACGTCATAGGTTCAAACCTCAAAGAAAACCAATACTCAACCAAAAGGTCAAACAAAAACAAAAACAAAAACCAAAAAAAAAAAAAAGAATCAAACAAAACAGCTGAAATAAAGTGTCATAAAAAAACTCAAATATCTCAATAAAAACTAAAAATAAACTGGTTCAATCAAATTAATGTGAAAAGTACAAAAATCACTTTGCTTAATATGTACATTTCTTAAGCTCCGCCCCCAGGAGGCAGGCTCATAAAGAAAATCCCGCCCCAGAGGCGGGTTCCCAAAAAAGATCCTCCCCCTCCCACCGGAGCCAAAAGAGGGCGTGAGGAGCGAGGCGGCCTGCCTCGGCACTTTGGCCTTAAAAAGCCAGAAAATGAAGGTTTGCTCTGAGCAAGATTCAAACCCACCACCTTCAGCTTGTGAGACCTATGCTTTCCTCTTGCGCCACTAGGCATTTCACACTAATAAGAATTTGGAGGTTGTATTTAAGGTTGAAGGCAGAGGTGACAGGTCAAGGGATGAAAATCCTTTTCAGACACCTCTACCCCTTACCAGAATGCTTGAATCTAAAGGTGATGATCAGGGTTCATGACGACTCAACTGAGATTTAGGTTATTGTTTAAAACCATCTGTGGGAACATTTTTACTCTGTTTCCCACATTGACTCTTTCATTGAGCAAACAAGATGTTTAGTTTGCCATAATGTAATTACATTGCATACCAGTTATTGTCATCTCTTAGTCTTAGTTTTAGATGACCAAAACTTTTGCACTTTGAATCAACCAGAAATATAATTGTTTTGTTTAATACATTACTTTTGCTGTTCTCACTCCAGACTTTATTATTTAAACAATTAAGTTGGATATAAAGTTTTCAAGTAGTTTCTCAGCACTTCTTTGATAAAAAAAAATACTTTAAAGTGAGAACAAATGCACTATAGCCTGTTTATCAAAACCTAAAGTGTTTTGTGATTAGTATATATATTTTTACACATTTTTGTTAAAGAACATTTGCTGTTCTCACTTTAGACTGTTAAACGTCTTTAAAGTTTTCAACTCAAACAGTGCTGTTATGACCACAGCTCATCTTAGAATAGCTTATTTCATTTTAAAAGAAATACCACTTTATACACTCATGGCATGCAGCATGTCAATCAAATCAATTATAGGCTGAGCTCCATACTTGTGAACTGCATTCTGTTTTGAGCTAGTGACTCAAGGATACCTTTTTTAAATTGAATCCAACAAATTCCATTTCATGTATTTATTGCAACAAACACCAAACAATTAAATAAAAAAACAAACAACAATTTGGGGTAAGAACAGGACTATGGAAATTGTATACATGTGACCATGGCAGAGTAAGAACAGCTCAGTAAATTCAACTTGATGGTATTCCATCTTGGGAATCCATTAAAAGTGCTAAGGTGACCACACTGTTAATAGTTCCACAATGGCAAGAGTAGACAGGCCTATAAGTAGAACTCTGTTAGAACCACAATGGCGAGAGTAGACAAGTCTATAAGTAGAACTCTGTTAGAACCACAATATGAAGGTACAGATCACAAAGGCAACATTTCTGCACATTTGGTCATCAACACTGATGTGTAGAGAAGGGAGGCCTGCGAAACATACATTAGGACCACCAAGTCCAAAAAGAATCAATGGCCTAAACTCAAAAAGTGCTAAAGCAATTACAAGCAGTTTCCTACTTTGCTCAGTCAGTGCAAACAAAGAAAGACCAAACAGGAAAGCTAGCATGGCCAGTAGGCTTTATAGGGGAGGGGCTAATCAGTGACTACTTACACCTGGGTAATTGGGGGAAAGGTTAAGTGTATGGTTATCAGAGGCATCTTCCATGCCTTTGTGGCATAAGTATAAAAACAAAGGTATATAAACCAAAAGTGATAGGTTCAAAACTCAAACATGACTCAATATTAAAACTAAAATAAACAATACCATTGAAGATGTCAAACAACTCCAATTTATGAGTAAAATAATTTTCAACAAAAACGTACTGACTCAAAATGTATGTAATGTTCTCAACTGCATTTCTCATGCATATGTGGCTGAAGAGTAAAATCCAGAGTTCATTTCTGCGACAGAACATTTTCACTGTCCATCTAAATTCTAAAAGGTGGGTTAAATATAAGTCCCAGATTGTACCTTACAGCCCAGCGTGGCTCAAAAGATAAATCTGAGGTTTACAACCCAAAGGTTACTGGTTCAATACTCAAACAAAACTAATAATCAACAAAAAACTCAAACTAAACTAAAAGAAACTCAAACTAAACTAATAATCAACAAAAAACTCAAACAAAACTAAAAGAAACTCAATCAAAACTAATACTCAAACAAAACTAAAAGAAACTCAAACAAAACTAACAATCAACAAAAAACTCAAAAAATATTCAATATAAAAACTGAAACAACAAATCAAACAATTAGAGGTTCAAGCCTCTTGAATAATTTTCACTGTCCTTCTGAAAGGTGCAGTGTTTGAACCTCCTAAAGTGTGCATTGTTTTTTAACCTCCTAATGAAACTCCTAAAGAACCTCTATATTCTGAAAGGTGGGTTAAGTCAGACATTCTCAACTGCAACACTTATGCCTGTGTGGCTCATGAGTAAAATCCAGTGTTTGTACACCAAAGGTTGCGAGTTCGAACCTGCCACAGGACATTTTCAGTCCATTCTTTATTCTGACAGGCTGGTTAAATATAAGTTCCCGATTGTACCTTACATGCCAATGTGGCGCAGGTGATAAGCCTGGGGTTTATAAACAGAACATTCTGGGTTCAAGTCCCCTGAAGAACATTTTCACTGTCCATTCTTTATTCTGAAAGGCTGGTTAAATATAAGTTCCCGATTATACCTTACATGCCAGAGTGGCTCAATAGATAAAAACTAGGCTTCATAAACCAAACGTCATAGGTTCAAACCTCAAAGAAAACCAATACTCAACCAAAAGGTCAAACAAAAACAAAAACAAAAACCAAAAAAAAAAAAAAGAATCAAACAAAACAGCTGAAATAAAGTGTCATAAAAAAACTCAAATATATCAATAAAAACTAAAAATAAACTGGTTCAATCAAATTAATGTGAAAAGTACAAAAATCACTTTGCTTAATATGTACATTTCTTAAGCTCCGCCCCCAGGAGGCAGGCTCATAAAGAAAATCCCGCCCCAGAGGCGGGTTCCCAAAAAAGATCCTCCCCCTCCCACCGGAGCCAAAAGAGGGCGTGAGGAGCGAGGCGGCCTGCCTCGGCACTTTGGCCTTAAAAAGCCAGAAAATGAAGGTTTGCTCTGAGCAAGATTCAAACCCACCACCTTCAGCTTGTGAGACCTATGCTTTCCTCTTGCGCCACTAGGCATTTCACACTAATAAGAATTTGGAGGTTGTATTTAAGGTTGAAGGCAGAGGTGACAGGTCAAGGGATGAAAATCCTTTTCAGACACCTCTACCCCTTACCAGAATGCTTGAATCTAAAGGTGATGATCAGGGTTCATGACGACTCAACTGAGATTTAGGTTATTGTTTAAAACCATCTGTGGGAACATTTTTACTCTGTTTCCCACATTGACTCTTTCATTGAGCAAACAAGATGTTTAGTTTGCCATAATGTAATTACATTGCATACCAGTTATTGTCATCTCTTAGTCTTAGTTTTAGATGACCAAAACTTTTGCACTTTGAATCAACCAGAAATATAATTGTTTTGTTTAATACATTACTTTTGCTGTTCTCACTCCAGACTTTATTATTTAAACAATTAAGTTGGATATAAAGTTTTCAAGTAGTTTCTCAGCACTTCTTTGATAAAAAAAAATACTTTAAAGTGAGAACAAATGCACTATAGCCTGTTTATCAAAACCTAAAGTGTTTTGTGATTAGTATATATATTTTTACACATTTTTGTTAAAGAACATTTGCTGTTCTCACTTTAGACTGTTAAACGTCTTTAAAGTTTTCAACTCAAACAGTGCTGTTATGACCACAGCTCATCTTAGAATAGCTTATTTCATTTTAAAAGAAATACCACTTTATACACTCATGGCATGCAGCATGTCAATCAAATCAATTATAGGCTGAGCTCCATACTTGTGAACTGCATTCTGTTTTGAGCTAGTGACTCAAGGATACCTTTTTTAAATTGAATCCAACAAATTCCATTTCATGTATTTATTGCAACAAACACCAAACAATTAAATAAAAAAACAAACAACAATTTGGGGTAAGAACAGGACTATGGAAATTGTATACATGTGACCATGGCAGAGTAAGAACAGCTCAGTAAATTCAACTTGATGGTATTCCATCTTGGGAATCCATTAAAAGTGCTAAGGTGACCACACTGTTAATAGTTCCACAATGGCAAGAGTAGACAGGCCTATAAGTAGAACTCTGTTAGAACCACAATGGCGAGAGTAGACAAGTCTATAAGTAGAACTCTGTTAGAACCACAATATGAAGGTACAGATCACAAAGGCAACATTTCTGCACATTTGGTCATCAACACTGATGTGTAGAGAAGGGAGGCCTGCGAAACATACATTAGGACCACCAAGTCCAAAAAGAATCAATGGCCTAAACTCAAAAAGTGCTAAAGCAATTACAAGCAGTTTCCTACTTTGCTCAGTCAGTGCAAACAAAGAAAGACCAAACAGGAAAGCTAGCATGGCCAGTAGGCTTTATAGGGGAGGGGCTAATCAGTGACTACTTACACCTGGGTAATTGGGGGAAAGGTTAAGTGTATGGTTATCAGAGGCATCTTCCATGCCTTTGTGGCATAAGTATAAAAACAAAGGTATATAAACCAAAAGTGATAGGTTCAAAACTCAAACATGACTCAATATTAAAACTAAAATAAACAATACCATTGAAGATGTCAAACAACTCCAATTTATGAGTAAAATAATTTTCAACAAAAACGTACTGACTCAAAATGTATGTAATGTTCTCAACTGCATTTCTCATGCATATGTGGCTGAAGAGTAAAATCCAGAGTTCATTTCTGCGACAGAACATTTTCACTGTCCATCTAAATTCTAAAAGGTGGGTTAAATATAAGTCCCAGATTGTACCTTACAGCCCAGCGTGGCTCAAAAGATAAATCTGAGGTTTACAACCCAAAGGTTACTGGTTCAATACTCAAACAAAACTAATAATCAACAAAAAACTCAAACTAAACTAAAAGAAACTCAAACTAAACTAATAATCAACAAAAAACTCAAACAAAACTAAAAGAAACTCAATCAAAACTAATACTCAAACAAAACTAAAAGAAACTCAAACAAAACTAACAATCAACAAAAAACTCAAAAAATATTCAATATAAAAACTGAAACAACAAATCAAACAATTAGAGGTTCAAGCCTCTTGAATAATTTTCACTGTCCTTCTGAAAGGTGCAGTGTTTGAACCTCCTAAAGTGTGCATTGTTTTTTAACCTCCTAATGAAACTCCTAAAGAACCTCTATATTCTGAAAGGTGGGTTAAGTCAGACATTCTCAACTGCAACACTTATGCCTGTGTGGCTCATGAGTAAAATCCAGTGTTTGTACACCAAAGGTTGCAAGTTCGAACCTGCCACAGGACATTTTCAGTCCATTCTTTATTCTGACAGGCTGGTTAAATATAAGTTCCCGATTGTACCTTACATGCCAATGTGGCGCAGGTGATAAGCCTGGGGTTTATAAACAGAACATTCTGGGTTCAAGTCCCCTGAAGAACATTTTCACTGTCCATTCTTTATTCTGAAAGGCTGGTTAAATATAAGTTCCCGATTATACCTTACATGCCAGAGTGGCTCAATAGATAAAAACTAGGCTTCATAAACCAAACGTCATAGGTTCAAACCTCAAAGAAAACTAATACTCAACCAAAAAGTCAAAAAAAAAAAAAAAAAAAAAAAAAAAGAAATCAACTGAAACAAAACAGCTGAAATAAAGTGTCATAAAAACTCAAATATCTCAATAAAAAAATAAACTGGTTCAAAAACTCAAACAAAACTAAAAGAAACTCAATCAAAACTAATACTCAAACAAAACTAAAAGAAACTCAAACAAAACTAACAATCAACAAAAAACTCAAAGAATATTCAATATAAAAACTGAAACAACAAATCAAACAATTAGAGGTTCAAGCCTCTTGAATAATTTTCACTGTCCTTCTGAAAGGTGCAGTGTTTGAACCTCCTAAAGTGTGCATTGTTTTTTAACCTCCTAATGAAACTCCTAAAGAACCTCTATATTCTGAAAGGTGGGTTAAGTCAGACATTCTCAACTGCAACACTTATGCCTGTGTGGCTCATGAGTAAAATCCAGTGTTTGTACACCAAAGGTTGCGAGTTCGAACCTGCCACAGGACATTTTCAGTCCATTCTTTATTCTGACAGGCTGGTTAAATATAAGTTCCCGATTGCACCTTACATGCCAATGTGGCGCAGGTGATAAGCCTAGGGTTTATAAATAGAACATTCTGGGTTCAAGTCCCCTGAAGAACATTTTCACTGTCCATTCTTTATTCTGAAAGGCTGGTTAAATATAAGTTCCCGATTATACCTTACATGCCAGAGTGGCTCAATAGATAAAAACTAGGCTTCATAAACCAAACATCATAGGTTCAAACCTCAAAGAAAACTAATACTCAACCAAAAAGTAAAAAAAAAAAAAAAAAAAAAAAAAGAAATCAACTGAAACAAAACAGCTGAAATAAAGTGTCATAAAAAACTCAAATATCTCAATAAAAAAATAAACTGGTTCAAAAACTCAAACAAAACTAAAAGAAACTCAATCAAAACTAATACTCAAACAAAACTAAAAGAAACTCAAACAAAACTAACAATCAACAAAAAACTCAAAGAATATTCAATATAAAAACTGAAACAACAAATCAAACAATTAGAGGTTCAAGCCTCTTGAATAATTTTCACTGTCCTTCTGAAAGGTGCAGTGTTTGAACCTCCTAAAGTGTGCATTGTTTTTTAACCTCCTAATGAAACTCCTAAAGAACCTCTATATTCTGAAAGGTGGGTTAAGTCAGACATTCTCAACTGCAACACTTATGCCTGTGTGGCTCATGAGTAAAATCCAGTGTTTGTACACCAAAGGTTGCGAGTTCAAACCTGCCACAGGACATTTTCAGTCCATTCTTTATTCTGACAGGCTGGTTAAATATAAGTTCCCGATCGTACCTTACATGCCAATGTGGCGCAGGTGATAAGCCTGGGGTTTATAAACAGAACATTCTGGGTTCAAGTCCCCTGAAGAATATTTTCACTGTCCATTCTTTATTCTGAAAGGCTGGTTAAATATAAGTTCCCGATTATACCTTACATGCCAGAGTGGCTCAATAGATAAAAACTAGGCTTCATAAACCAAACGTCATAGGTTCAAACCTCAAAGAAAACCAATACTCAACCAAAAGGTCAAACAAAAACAAAAACAAAAACCAAAAAAAAAAAAAAGAATCAAACAAAACAGCTGAAATAAAGTGTCATAAAAAAACTCAAATATCTCAATAAAAACTAAAAATAAACTGGTTCAATCAAATTAATGTGAAAAGTACAAAAATCACTTTGCTTAATATGTACATTTCTTAAGCTCCGCCCCCAGGAGGCAGGCTCATAAAGAAAATCCCGCCCCAGAGGCGGGTTCCCAAAAAAGATCCTCCCCCTCCCACCGGAGCCAAAAGAGGGCGTGAGGAGCGAGGCGGCCTGCCTCGGCACTTTGGCCTTAAAAAGCCAGAAAATGAAGGTTTGCTCTGAGCAAGATTCAAACCCACCACCTTCAGCTTGTGAGACCTATGCTTTCCTCTTGCGCCACTAGGCATTTCACACTAATAAGAATTTGGAGGTTGTATTTAAGGTTGAAGGCAGAGGTGACAGGTCAAGGGATGAAAATCCTTTTCAGACACCTCTACCCCTTACCAGAATGCTTGAATCTAAAGGTGATGATCAGGGTTCATGACGACTCAACTGAGATTTAGGTTATTGTTTAAAACCATCTGTGGGAACATTTTTACTCTGTTTCCCACATTGACTCTTTCATTGAGCAAACAAGATGTTTAGTTTGCCATAATGTAATTACATTGCATACCAGTTATTGTCATCTCTTAGTCTTAGTTTTAGATGACCAAAACTTTTGCACTTTGAATCAACCAGAAATATAATTGTTTTGTTTAATACATTACTTTTGCTGTTCTCACTCCAGACTTTATTATTTAAACAATTAAGTTGGATATAAAGTTTTCAAGTAGTTTCTCAGCACTTCTTTGATAAAAAAAAATACTTTAAAGTGAGAACAAATGCACTATAGCCTGTTTATCAAAACCTAAAGTGTTTTGTGATTAGTATATATATTTTTACACATTTTTGTTAAAGAACATTTGCTGTTCTCACTTTAGACTGTTAAACGTCTTTAAAGTTTTCAACTCAAACAGTGCTGTTATGACCACAGCTCATCTTAGAATAGCTTATTTCATTTTAAAAGAAATACCACTTTATACACTCATGGCATGCAGCATGTCAATCAAATCAATTATAGGCTGAGCTCCATACTTGTGAACTGCATTCTGTTTTGAGCTAGTGACTCAAGGATACCTTTTTTAAATTGAATCCAACAAATTCCATTTCATGTATTTATTGCAACAAACACCAAACAATTAAATAAAAAAACAAACAACAATTTGGGGTAAGAACAGGACTATGGAAATTGTATACATGTGACCATGGCAGAGTAAGAACAGCTCAGTAAATTCAACTTGATGGTATTCCATCTTGGGAATCCATTAAAAGTGCTAAGGTGACCACACTGTTAATAGTTCCACAATGGCAAGAGTAGACAGGCCTATAAGTAGAACTCTGTTAGAACCACAATGGCGAGAGTAGACAAGTCTATAAGTAGAACTCTGTTAGAACCACAATATGAAGGTACAGATCACAAAGGCAACATTTCTGCACATTTGGTCATCAACACTGATGTGTAGAGAAGGGAGGCCTGCGAAACATACATTAGGACCACCAAGTCCAAAAAGAATCAATGGCCTAAACTCAAAAAGTGCTAAAGCAATTACAAGCAGTTTCCTACTTTGCTCAGTCAGTGCAAACAAAGAAAGACCAAACAGGAAAGCTAGCATGGCCAGTAGGCTTTATAGGGGAGGGGCTAATCAGTGACTACTTACACCTGGGTAATTGGGGGAAAGGTTAAGTGTATGGTTATCAGAGGCATCTTCCATGCCTTTGTGGCATAAGTATAAAAACAAAGGTATATAAACCAAAAGTGATAGGTTCAAAACTCAAACATGACTCAATATTAAAACTAAAATAAACAATACCATTGAAGATGTCAAACAACTCCAATTTATGAGTAAAATAATTTTCAACAAAAACGTACTGACTCAAAATGTATGTAATGTTCTCAACTGCATTTCTCATGCATATGTGGCTGAAGAGTAAAATCCAGAGTTCATTTCTGCGACAGAACATTTTCACTGTCCATCTAAATTCTAAAAGGTGGGTTAAATATAAGTCCCAGATTGTACCTTACAGCCCAGCGTGGCTCAAAAGATAAATCTGAGGTTTACAACCCAAAGGTTACTGGTTCAATACTCAAACAAAACTAATAATCAACAAAAAACTCAAACTAAACTAAAAGAAACTCAAACTAAACTAATAATCAACAAAAAACTCAAACAAAACTAAAAGAAACTCAATCAAAACTAATACTCAAACAAAACTAAAAGAAACTCAAACAAAACTAACAATCAACAAAAAACTCAAAAAATATTCAATATAAAAACTGAAACAACAAATCAAACAATTAGAGGTTCAAGCCTCTTGAATAATTTTCACTGTCCTTCTGAAAGGTGCAGTGTTTGAACCTCCTAAAGTGTGCATTGTTTTTTAACCTCCTAATGAAACTCCTAAAGAACCTCTATATTCTGAAAGGTGGGTTAAGTCAGACATTCTCAACTGCAACACTTATGCCTGTGTGGCTCATGAGTAAAATCCAGTGTTTGTACACCAAAGGTTGCGAGTTCGAACCTGCCACAGGACATTTTCAGTCCATTCTTTATTCTGACAGGCTGGTTAAATATAAGTTCCCGATTGTACCTTACATGCCAATGTGGCGCAGGTGATAAGCCTGGGGTTTATAAACAGAACATTCTGGGTTCAAGTCCCCTGAAGAACATTTTCACTGTCCATTCTTTATTCTGAAAGGCTGGTTAAATATAAGTTCCCGATTATACCTTACATGCCAGAGTGGCTCAATAGATAAAAACTAGGCTTCATAAACCAAACGTCATAGGTTCAAACCTCAAAGAAAACCAATACTCAACCAAAAGGTCAAACAAAAACAAAAACAAAAACCAAAAAAAAAAAAAAGAATCAAACAAAACAGCTGAAATAAAGTGTCATAAAAAAACTCAAATATATCAATAAAAACTAAAAATAAACTGGTTCAATCAAATTAATGTGAAAAGTACAAAAATCACTTTGCTTAATATGTACATTTCTTAAGCTCCGCCCCCAGGAGGCAGGCTCATAAAGAAAATCCCGCCCCAGAGGCGGGTTCCCAAAAAAGATCCTCCCCCTCCCACCGGAGCCAAAAGAGGGCGTGAGGAGCGAGGCGGCCTGCCTCGGCACTTTGGCCTTAAAAAGCCAGAAAATGAAGGTTTGCTCTGAGCAAGATTCAAACCCACCACCTTCAGCTTGTGAGACCTATGCTTTCCTCTTGCGCCACTAGGCATTTCACACTAATAAGAATTTGGAGGTTGTATTTAAGGTTGAAGGCAGAGGTGACAGGTCAAGGGATGAAAATCCTTTTCAGACACCTCTACCCCTTACCAGAATGCTTGAATCTAAAGGTGATGATCAGGGTTCATGACGACTCAACTGAGATTTAGGTTATTGTTTAAAACCATCTGTGGGAACATTTTTACTCTGTTTCCCACATTGACTCTTTCATTGAGCAAACAAGATGTTTAGTTTGCCATAATGTAATTACATTGCATACCAGTTATTGTCATCTCTTAGTCTTAGTTTTAGATGACCAAAACTTTTGCACTTTGAATCAACCAGAAATATAATTGTTTTGTTTAATACATTACTTTTGCTGTTCTCACTCCAGACTTTATTATTTAAACAATTAAGTTGGATATAAAGTTTTCAAGTAGTTTCTCAGCACTTCTTTGATAAAAAAAAATACTTTAAAGTGAGAACAAATGCACTATAGCCTGTTTATCAAAACCTAAAGTGTTTTGTGATTAGTATATATATTTTTACACATTTTTGTTAAAGAACATTTGCTGTTCTCACTTTAGACTGTTAAACGTCTTTAAAGTTTTCAACTCAAACAGTGCTGTTATGACCACAGCTCATCTTAGAATAGCTTATTTCATTTTAAAAGAAATACCACTTTATACACTCATGGCATGCAGCATGTCAATCAAATCAATTATAGGCTGAGCTCCATACTTGTGAACTGCATTCTGTTTTGAGCTAGTGACTCAAGGATACCTTTTTTAAATTGAATCCAACAAATTCCATTTCATGTATTTATTGCAACAAACACCAAACAATTAAATAAAAAAACAAACAACAATTTGGGGTAAGAACAGGACTATGGAAATTGTATACATGTGACCATGGCAGAGTAAGAACAGCTCAGTAAATTCAACTTGATGGTATTCCATCTTGGGAATCCATTAAAAGTGCTAAGGTGACCACACTGTTAATAGTTCCACAATGGCAAGAGTAGACAGGCCTATAAGTAGAACTCTGTTAGAACCACAATGGCGAGAGTAGACAAGTCTATAAGTAGAACTCTGTTAGAACCACAATATGAAGGTACAGATCACAAAGGCAACATTTCTGCACATTTGGTCATCAACACTGATGTGTAGAGAAGGGAGGCCTGCGAAACATACATTAGGACCACCAAGTCCAAAAAGAATCAATGGCCTAAACTCAAAAAGTGCTAAAGCAATTACAAGCAGTTTCCTACTTTGCTCAGTCAGTGCAAACAAAGAAAGACCAAACAGGAAAGCTAGCATGGCCAGTAGGCTTTATAGGGGAGGGGCTAATCAGTGACTACTTACACCTGGGTAATTGGGGGAAAGGTTAAGTGTATGGTTATCAGAGGCATCTTCCATGCCTTTGTGGCATAAGTATAAAAACAAAGGTATATAAACCAAAAGTGATAGGTTCAAAACTCAAACATGACTCAATATTAAAACTAAAATAAACAATACCATTGAAGATGTCAAACAACTCCAATTTATGAGTAAAATAATTTTCAACAAAAACGTACTGACTCAAAATGTATGTAATGTTCTCAACTGCATTTCTCATGCATATGTGGCTGAAGAGTAAAATCCAGAGTTCATTTCTGCGACAGAACATTTTCACTGTCCATCTAAATTCTAAAAGGTGGGTTAAATATAAGTCCCAGATTGTACCTTACAGCCCAGCGTGGCTCAAAAGATAAATCTGAGGTTTACAACCCAAAGGTTACTGGTTCAATACTCAAACAAAACTAATAATCAACAAAAAACTCAAACTAAACTAAAAGAAACTCAAACTAAACTAATAATCAACAAAAAACTCAAACAAAACTAAAAGAAACTCAATCAAAACTAATACTCAAACAAAACTAAAAGAAACTCAAACAAAACTAACAATCAACAAAAAACTCAAAAAATATTCAATATAAAAACTGAAACAACAAATCAAACAATTAGAGGTTCAAGCCTCTTGAATAATTTTCACTGTCCTTCTGAAAGGTGCAGTGTTTGAACCTCCTAAAGTGTGCATTGTTTTTTAACCTCCTAATGAAACTCCTAAAGAACCTCTATATTCTGAAAGGTGGGTTAAGTCAGACATTCTCAACTGCAACACTTATGCCTGTGTGGCTCATGAGTAAAATCCAGTGTTTGTACACCAAAGGTTGCGAGTTCGAACCTGCCACAGGACATTTTCAGTCCATTCTTTATTCTGACAGGCTGGTTAAATATAAGTTCCCGATTGTACCTTACATGCCAATGTGGCGCAGGTGATAAGCCTGGGGTTTATAAACAGAACATTCTGGGTTCAAGTCCCCTGAAGAACATTTTCACTGTCCATTCTTTATTCTGAAAGGCTGGTTAAATATAAGTTCCCGATTATACCTTACATGCCAGAGTGGCTCAATAGATAAAAACTAGGCTTCATAAACCAAACGTCATAGGTTCAAACCTCAAAGAAAACTAATACTCAACCAAAAAGTCAAAAAAAAAAAAAAAAAAAAAAAAAAGAAATCAACTGAAACAAAACAGCTGAAATAAAGTGTCATAAAAACTCAAATATCTCAATAAAAAAATAAACTGGTTCAAAAACTCAAACAAAACTAAAAGAAACTCAATCAAAACTAATACTCAAACAAAACTAAAAGAAACTCAAACAAAACTAACAATCAACAAAGAATATTCAATATAAAAACTGAAACAACAAATCAAACAATTAGAGGTTCAAGCCTCTTGAATAATTTTCACTGTCCTTCTGAAAGGTGCAGTGTTTGAACCTCCTAAAGTGTGCATTGTTTTTTAACCTCCTAATGAAACTCCTAAAGAACCTCTATATTCTGAAAGGTGGGTTAAGTCAGACATTCTCAACTGCAACACTTATGCCTGTGTGGCTCATGAGTAAAATCCAGTGTTTGTACACCAAAGGTTGCGAGTTCGAACCTGCCACAGGACATTTTCAGTCCATTCTTTATTCTGACAGGCTGGTTAAATATAAGTTCCCGATTGCACCTTACATGCCAATGTGGCGCAGGTGATAAGCCTAGGGTTTATAAATAGAACATTCTGGGTTCAAGTCCCCTGAAGAACATTTTCACTGTCCATTCTTTATTCTGAAAGGCTGGTTAAATATAAGTTCCCGATTATACCTTACATGCCAGAGTGGCTCAATAGATAAAAACTAGGCTTCATAAACCAAACATCATAGGTTCAAACCTCAAAGAAAACTAATACTCAACCAAAAAGTAAAAAAAAAAAAAGAAATCAACTGAAACAAAACAGCTGAAATAAAGTGTCATAAAAAACTCAAATATCTCAATAAAAAAATAAACTGGTTCAAAAACTCAAACAAAACTAAAAGAAACTCAATCAAAACTAATACTCAAACAATACTAAAAGAAACTCAAACAAAACTAACAATCAACAAAAAACTCAAAGAATATTCAATATAAAACTGAAACAACAAATCAAACAATTAGAGGTTCAAGCCTCTTGAATAATTTTCACTGTCCTTCTGAAAGGTGCAGTGTTTGAACCTCCTAAAGTGTGCATTGTTTTTTAACCTCCTAATGAAACTCCTAAAGAACCTCTATATTCTGAAAGGTGGGTTAAGTCAGACATTCTCAACTGCAACACTTATGCCTGTGTGGCTCATGAGTAAAATCCAGTGTTTGTACACCAAAGGTTGCGAGTTCAAACCTGCCACAGGACATTTTCAGTCCATTCTTTATTCTGACAGGCTGGTTAAATATAAGTTCCCGATCGTACCTTACATGCCAATGTGGCGCAGGTGATAAGCCTGGGGTTTATAAACAGAACATTCTGGGTTCAAGTCCCCTGAAGAATATTTTCACTGTCCATTCTTTATTCTGAAAGGCTGGTTAAATATAAGTTCCCGATTATACCTTACATGCCAGAGTGGCTCAATAGATAAAAACTAGGCTTCATAAACCAAACGTCATAGGTTCAAACCTCAAAGAAAACCAATACTCAACCAAAAGGTCAAACAAAAACAAAAACAAAAACCAAAAAAAAAAAAAAGAATCAAACAAAACAGCTGAAATAAAGTGTCATAAAAAAACTCAAATATCTCAATAAAAACTAAAAATAAACTGGTTCAATCAAATTAATGTGAAAAGTACAAAAATCACTTTGCTTAATATGTACATTTCTTAAGCTCCGCCCCCAGGAGGCAGGCTCATAAAGAAAATCCCGCCCCAGAGGCGGGTTCCCAAAAAAGATCCTCCCCCTCCCACCGGAGCCAAAAGAGGGCGTGAGGAGCGAGGCGGCCTGCCTCGGCACTTTGGCCTTAAAAAGCCAGAAAATGAAGGTTTGCTCTGAGCAAGATTCAAACCCACCACCTTCAGCTTGTGAGACCTATGCTTTCCTCTTGCGCCACTAGGCATTTCACACTAATAAGAATTTGGAGGTTGTATTTAAGGTTGAAGGCAGAGGTGACAGGTCAAGGGATGAAAATCCTTTTCAGACACCTCTACCCCTTACCAGAATGCTTGAATCTAAAGGTGATGATCAGGGTTCATGACGACTCAACTGAGATTTAGGTTATTGTTTAAAACCATCTGTGGGAACATTTTTACTCTGTTTCCCACATTGACTCTTTCATTGAGCAAACAAGATGTTTAGTTTGCCATAATGTAATTACATTGCATACCAGTTATTGTCATCTCTTAGTCTTAGTTTTAGATGACCAAAACTTTTGCACTTTGAATCAACCAGAAATATAATTGTTTTGTTTAATACATTACTTTTGCTGTTCTCACTCCAGACTTTATTATTTAAACAATTAAGTTGGATATAAAGTTTTCAAGTAGTTTCTCAGCACTTCTTTGATAAAAAAAAATACTTTAAAGTGAGAACAAATGCACTATAGCCTGTTTATCAAAACCTAAAGTGTTTTGTGATTAGTATATATATTTTTACACATTTTTGTTAAAGAACATTTGCTGTTCTCACTTTAGACTGTTAAACGTCTTTAAAGTTTTCAACTCAAACAGTGCTGTTATGACCACAGCTCATCTTAGAATAGCTTATTTCATTTTAAAAGAAATACCACTTTATACACTCATGGCATGCAGCATGTCAATCAAATCAATTATAGGCTGAGCTCCATACTTGTGAACTGCATTCTGTTTTGAGCTAGTGACTCAAGGATACCTTTTTTAAATTGAATCCAACAAATTCCATTTCATGTATTTATTGCAACAAACACCAAACAATTAAATAAAAAAACAAACAACAATTTGGGGTAAGAACAGGACTATGGAAATTGTATACATGTGACCATGGCAGAGTAAGAACAGCTCAGTAAATTCAACTTGATGGTATTCCATCTTGGGAATCCATTAAAAGTGCTAAGGTGACCACACTGTTAATAGTTCCACAATGGCAAGAGTAGACAGGCCTATAAGTAGAACTCTGTTAGAACCACAATGGCGAGAGTAGACAAGTCTATAAGTAGAACTCTGTTAGAACCACAATATGAAGGTACAGATCACAAAGGCAACATTTCTGCACATTTGGTCATCAACACTGATGTGTAGAGAAGGGAGGCCTGCGAAACATACATTAGGACCACCAAGTCCAAAAAGAATCAATGGCCTAAACTCAAAAAGTGCTAAAGCAATTACAAGCAGTTTCCTACTTTGCTCAGTCAGTGCAAACAAAGAAAGACCAAACAGGAAAGCTAGCATGGCCAGTAGGCTTTATAGGGGAGGGGCTAATCAGTGACTACTTACACCTGGGTAATTGGGGGAAAGGTTAAGTGTATGGTTATCAGAGGCATCTTCCATGCCTTTGTGGCATAAGTATAAAAACAAAGGTATATAAACCAAAAGTGATAGGTTCAAAACTCAAACATGACTCAATATTAAAACTAAAATAAACAATACCATTGAAGATGTCAAACAACTCCAATTTATGAGTAAAATAATTTTCAACAAAAACGTACTGACTCAAAATGTATGTAATGTTCTCAACTGCATTTCTCATGCATATGTGGCTGAAGAGTAAAATCCAGAGTTCATTTCTGCGACAGAACATTTTCACTGTCCATCTAAATTCTAAAAGGTGGGTTAAATATAAGTCCCAGATTGTACCTTACAGCCCAGCGTGGCTCAAAAGATAAATCTGAGGTTTACAACCCAAAGGTTACTGGTTCAATACTCAAACAAAACTAATAATCAACAAAAAACTCAAACTAAACTAAAAGAAACTCAAACTAAACTAATAATCAACAAAAAACTCAAACAAAACTAAAAGAAACTCAATCAAAACTAATACTCAAACAAAACTAAAAGAAACTCAAACAAAACTAACAATCAACAAAAAACTCAAAAAATATTCAATATAAAAACTGAAACAACAAATCAAACAATTAGAGGTTCAAGCCTCTTGAATAATTTTCACTGTCCTTCTGAAAGGTGCAGTGTTTGAACCTCCTAAAGTGTGCATTGTTTTTTAACCTCCTAATGAAACTCCTAAAGAACCTCTATATTCTGAAAGGTGGGTTAAGTCAGACATTCTCAACTGCAACACTTATGCCTGTGTGGCTCATGAGTAAAATCCAGTGTTTGTACACCAAAGGTTGCGAGTTCGAACCTGCCACAGGACATTTTCAGTCCATTCTTTATTCTGACAGGCTGGTTAAATATAAGTTCCCGATTGTACCTTACATGCCAATGTGGCGCAGGTGATAAGCCTGGGGTTTATAAACAGAACATTCTGGGTTCAAGTCCCCTGAAGAACATTTTCACTGTCCATTCTTTATTCTGAAAGGCTGGTTAAATATAAGTTCCCGATTATACCTTACATGCCAGAGTGGCTCAATAGATAAAAACTAGGCTTCATAAACCAAACGTCATAGGTTCAAACCTCAAAGAAAACCAATACTCAACCAAAAGGTCAAACAAAAACAAAAACAAAAACCAAAAAAAAAAAAAAGAATCAAACAAAACAGCTGAAATAAAGTGTCATAAAAAAACTCAAATATATCAATAAAAACTAAAAATAAACTGGTTCAATCAAATTAATGTGAAAAGTACAAAAATCACTTTGCTTAATATGTACATTTCTTAAGCTCCGCCCCCAGGAGGCAGGCTCATAAAGAAAATCCCGCCCCAGAGGCGGGTTCCCAAAAAAGATCCTCCCCCTCCCACCGGAGCCAAAAGAGGGCGTGAGGAGCGAGGCGGCCTGCCTCGGCACTTTGGCCTTAAAAAGCCAGAAAATGAAGGTTTGCTCTGAGCAAGATTCAAACCCACCACCTTCAGCTTGTGAGACCTATGCTTTCCTCTTGCGCCACTAGGCATTTCACACTAATAAGAATTTGGAGGTTGTATTTAAGGTTGAAGGCAGAGGTGACAGGTCAAGGGATGAAAATCCTTTTCAGACACCTCTACCCCTTACCAGAATGCTTGAATCTAAAGGTGATGATCAGGGTTCATGACGACTCAACTGAGATTTAGGTTATTGTTTAAAACCATCTGTGGGAACATTTTTACTCTGTTTCCCACATTGACTCTTTCATTGAGCAAACAAGATGTTTAGTTTGCCATAATGTAATTACATTGCATACCAGTTATTGTCATCTCTTAGTCTTAGTTTTAGATGACCAAAACTTTTGCACTTTGAATCAACCAGAAATATAATTGTTTTGTTTAATACATTACTTTTGCTGTTCTCACTCCAGACTTTATTATTTAAACAATTAAGTTGGATATAAAGTTTTCAAGTAGTTTCTCAGCACTTCTTTGATAAAAAAAAATACTTTAAAGTGAGAACAAATGCACTATAGCCTGTTTATCAAAACCTAAAGTGTTTTGTGATTAGTATATATATTTTTACACATTTTTGTTAAAGAACATTTGCTGTTCTCACTTTAGACTGTTAAACGTCTTTAAAGTTTTCAACTCAAACAGTGCTGTTATGACCACAGCTCATCTTAGAATAGCTTATTTCATTTTAAAAGAAATACCACTTTATACACTCATGGCATGCAGCATGTCAATCAAATCAATTATAGGCTGAGCTCCATACTTGTGAACTGCATTCTGTTTTGAGCTAGTGACTCAAGGATACCTTTTTTAAATTGAATCCAACAAATTCCATTTCATGTATTTATTGCAACAAACACCAAACAATTAAATAAAAAAACAAACAACAATTTGGGGTAAGAACAGGACTATGGAAATTGTATACATGTGACCATGGCAGAGTAAGAACAGCTCAGTAAATTCAACTTGATGGTATTCCATCTTGGGAATCCATTAAAAGTGCTAAGGTGACCACACTGTTAATAGTTCCACAATGGCAAGAGTAGACAGGCCTATAAGTAGAACTCTGTTAGAACCACAATGGCGAGAGTAGACAAGTCTATAAGTAGAACTCTGTTAGAACCACAATATGAAGGTACAGATCACAAAGGCAACATTTCTGCACATTTGGTCATCAACACTGATGTGTAGAGAAGGGAGGCCTGCGAAACATACATTAGGACCACCAAGTCCAAAAAGAATCAATGGCCTAAACTCAAAAAGTGCTAAAGCAATTACAAGCAGTTTCCTACTTTGCTCAGTCAGTGCAAACAAAGAAAGACCAAACAGGAAAGCTAGCATGGCCAGTAGGCTTTATAGGGGAGGGGCTAATCAGTGACTACTTACACCTGGGTAATTGGGGGAAAGGTTAAGTGTATGGTTATCAGAGGCATCTTCCATGCCTTTGTGGCATAAGTATAAAAACAAAGGTATATAAACCAAAAGTGATAGGTTCAAAACTCAAACATGACTCAATATTAAAACTAAAATAAACAATACCATTGAAGATGTCAAACAACTCCAATTTATGAGTAAAATAATTTTCAACAAAAACGTACTGACTCAAAATGTATGTAATGTTCTCAACTGCATTTCTCATGCATATGTGGCTGAAGAGTAAAATCCAGAGTTCATTTCTGCGACAGAACATTTTCACTGTCCATCTAAATTCTAAAAGGTGGGTTAAATATAAGTCCCAGATTGTACCTTACAGCCCAGCGTGGCTCAAAAGATAAATCTGAGGTTTACAACCCAAAGGTTACTGGTTCAATACTCAAACAAAACTAATAATCAACAAAAAACTCAAACTAAACTAAAAGAAACTCAAACTAAACTAATAATCAACAAAAAACTCAAACAAAACTAAAAGAAACTCAATCAAAACTAATACTCAAACAAAACTAAAAGAAACTCAAACAAAACTAACAATCAACAAAAAACTCAAAAAATATTCAATATAAAAACTGAAACAACAAATCAAACAATTAGAGGTTCAAGCCTCTTGAATAATTTTCACTGTCCTTCTGAAAGGTGCAGTGTTTGAACCTCCTAAAGTGTGCATTGTTTTTTAACCTCCTAATGAAACTCCTAAAGAACCTCTATATTCTGAAAGGTGGGTTAAGTCAGACATTCTCAACTGCAACACTTATGCCTGTGTGGCTCATGAGTAAAATCCAGTGTTTGTACACCAAAGGTTGCGAGTTCGAACCTGCCACAGGACATTTTCAGTCCATTCTTTATTCTGACAGGCTGGTTAAATATAAGTTCCCGATTGTACCTTACATGCCAATGTGGCGCAGGTGATAAGCCTGGGGTTTATAAACAGAACATTCTGGGTTCAAGTCCCCTGAAGAACATTTTCACTGTCCATTCTTTATTCTGAAAGGCTGGTTAAATATAAGTTCCCGATTATACCTTACATGCCAGAGTGGCTCAATAGATAAAAACTAGGCTTCATAAACCAAACGTCATAGGTTCAAACCTCAAAGAAAACTAATACTCAACCAAAAAGTCAAAAAAAAAAAAAAAAAAAAAAAAAAGAAATCAACTGAAACAAAACAGCTGAAATAAAGTGTCATAAAAACTCAAATATCTCAATAAAAAAATAAACTGGTTCAAAAACTCAAACAAAACTAAAAGAAACTCAATCAAAACTAATACTCAAACAAAACTAAAAGAAACTCAAACAAAACTAACAATCAACAAAGAATATTCAATATAAAAACTGAAACAACAAATCAAACAATTAGAGGTTCAAGCCTCTTGAATAATTTTCACTGTCCTTCTGAAAGGTGCAGTGTTTGAACCTCCTAAAGTGTGCATTGTTTTTTAACCTCCTAATGAAACTCCTAAAGAACCTCTATATTCTGAAAGGTGGGTTAAGTCAGACATTCTCAACTGCAACACTTATGCCTGTGTGGCTCATGAGTAAAATCCAGTGTTTGTACACCAAAGGTTGCGAGTTCGAACCTGCCACAGGACATTTTCAGTCCATTCTTTATTCTGACAGGCTGGTTAAATATAAGTTCCCGATTGCACCTTACATGCCAATGTGGCGCAGGTGATAAGCCTAGGGTTTATAAATAGAACATTCTGGGTTCAAGTCCCCTGAAGAACATTTTCACTGTCCATTCTTTATTCTGAAAGGCTGGTTAAATATAAGTTCCCGATTATACCTTACATGCCAGAGTGGCTCAATAGATAAAAACTAGGCTTCATAAACCAAACATCATAGGTTCAAACCTCAAAGAAAACTAATACTCAACCAAAAAGTAAAAAAAAAAAAAGAAATCAACTGAAACAAAACAGCTGAAATAAAGTGTCATAAAAAACTCAAATATCTCAATAAAAAAATAAACTGGTTCAAAAACTCAAACAAAACTAAAAGAAACTCAATCAAAACTAATACTCAAACAATACTAAAAGAAACTCAAACAAAACTAACAATCAACAAAAAACTCAAAGAATATTCAATATAAAACTGAAACAACAAATCAAACAATTAGAGGTTCAAGCCTCTTGAATAATTTTCACTGTCCTTCTGAAAGGTGCAGTGTTTGAACCTCCTAAAGTGTGCATTGTTTTTTAACCTCCTAATGAAACTCCTAAAGAACCTCTATATTCTGAAAGGTGGGTTAAGTCAGACATTCTCAACTGCAACACTTATGCCTGTGTGGCTCATGAGTAAAATCCAGTGTTTGTACACCAAAGGTTGCGAGTTCAAACCTGCCACAGGACATTTTCAGTCCATTCTTTATTCTGACAGGCTGGTTAAATATAAGTTCCCGATCGTACCTTACATGCCAATGTGGCGCAGGTGATAAGCCTGGGGTTTATAAACAGAACATTCTGGGTTCAAGTCCCCTGAAGAATATTTTCACTGTCCATTCTTTATTCTGAAAGGCTGGTTAAATATAAGTTCCCGATTATACCTTACATGCCAGAGTGGCTCAATAGATAAAAACTAGGCTTCATAAACCAAACGTCATAGGTTCAAACCTCAAAGAAAACCAATACTCAACCAAAAGGTCAAACAAAAACAAAAACAAAAACCAAAAAAAAAAAAAAGAATCAAACAAAACAGCTGAAATAAAGTGTCATAAAAAAACTCAAATATCTCAATAAAAACTAAAAATAAACTGGTTCAATCAAATTAATGTGAAAAGTACAAAAATCACTTTGCTTAATATGTACATTTCTTAAGCTCCGCCCCCAGGAGGCAGGCTCATAAAGAAAATCCCGCCCCAGAGGCGGGTTCCCAAAAAAGATCCTCCCCCTCCCACCGGAGCCAAAAGAGGGCGTGAGGAGCGAGGCGGCCTGCCTCGGCACTTTGGCCTTAAAAAGCCAGAAAATGAAGGTTTGCTCTGAGCAAGATTCAAACCCACCACCTTCAGCTTGTGAGACCTATGCTTTCCTCTTGCGCCACTAGGCATTTCACACTAATAAGAATTTGGAGGTTGTATTTAAGGTTGAAGGCAGAGGTGACAGGTCAAGGGATGAAAATCCTTTTCAGACACCTCTACCCCTTACCAGAATGCTTGAATCTAAAGGTGATGATCAGGGTTCATGACGACTCAACTGAGATTTAGGTTATTGTTTAAAACCATCTGTGGGAACATTTTTACTCTGTTTCCCACATTGACTCTTTCATTGAGCAAACAAGATGTTTAGTTTGCCATAATGTAATTACATTGCATACCAGTTATTGTCATCTCTTAGTCTTAGTTTTAGATGACCAAAACTTTTGCACTTTGAATCAACCAGAAATATAATTGTTTTGTTTAATACATTACTTTTGCTGTTCTCACTCCAGACTTTATTATTTAAACAATTAAGTTGGATATAAAGTTTTCAAGTAGTTTCTCAGCACTTCTTTGATAAAAAAAAATACTTTAAAGTGAGAACAAATGCACTATAGCCTGTTTATCAAAACCTAAAGTGTTTTGTGATTAGTATATATATTTTTACACATTTTTGTTAAAGAACATTTGCTGTTCTCACTTTAGACTGTTAAACGTCTTTAAAGTTTTCAACTCAAACAGTGCTGTTATGACCACAGCTCATCTTAGAATAGCTTATTTCATTTTAAAAGAAATACCACTTTATACACTCATGGCATGCAGCATGTCAATCAAATCAATTATAGGCTGAGCTCCATACTTGTGAACTGCATTCTGTTTTGAGCTAGTGACTCAAGGATACCTTTTTTAAATTGAATCCAACAAATTCCATTTCATGTATTTATTGCAACAAACACCAAACAATTAAATAAAAAAACAAACAACAATTTGGGGTAAGAACAGGACTATGGAAATTGTATACATGTGACCATGGCAGAGTAAGAACAGCTCAGTAAATTCAACTTGATGGTATTCCATCTTGGGAATCCATTAAAAGTGCTAAGGTGACCACACTGTTAATAGTTCCACAATGGCAAGAGTAGACAGGCCTATAAGTCGAACTCTGTTAGAACCACAATGGCGAGAGTAGACAAGTCTATAAGTAGAACTCTGTTAGAACCACAATATGAAGGTACAGATCACAAAGGCAACATTTCTGCACATTTGGTCATCAACACTGATGTGTAGAGAAGGGAGGCCTGCGAAACATACATTAGGACCACCAAGTCCAAAAAGAATCAATGGCCTAAACTCAAAAAGTGCTAAAGCAATTACAAGCAGTTTCCTACTTTGCTCAGTCAGTGCAAACAAAGAAAGACCAAACAGGAAAGCTAGCATGGCCAGTAGGCTTTATAGGGGAGGGGCTAATCAGTGACTACTTACACCTGGGTAATTGGGGGAAAGGTTAAGTGTATGGTTATCAGAGGCATCTTCCATGCCTTTGTGGCATAAGTATAAAAACAAAGGTATATAAACCAAAAGTGATAGGTTCAAAACTCAAACATGACTCAATATTAAAACTAAAATAAACAATACCATTGAAGATGTCAAACAACTCCAATTTATGAGTAAAATAATTTTCAACAAAAACGTACTGACTCAAAATGTATGTAATGTTCTCAACTGCATTTCTCATGCATATGTGGCTGAAGAGTAAAATCCAGAGTTCATTTCTGCGACAGAACATTTTCACTGTCCATCTAAATTCTAAAAGGTGGGTTAAATATAAGTCCCAGATTGTACCTTACAGCCCAGCGTGGCTCAAAAGATAAATCTGAGGTTTACAACCCAAAGGTTACTGGTTCAATACTCAAACAAAACTAATAATCAACAAAAAACTCAAACTAAACTAAAAGAAACTCAAACTAAACTAATAATCAACAAAAAACTCAAACAAAACTAAAAGAAACTCAATCAAAACTAATACTCAAACAAAACTAAAAGAAACTCAAACAAAACTAACAATCAACAAAAAACTCAAAAAATATTCAATATAAAAACTGAAACAACAAATCAAACAATTAGAGGTTCAAGCCTCTTGAATAATTTTCACTGTCCTTCTGAAAGGTGCAGTGTTTGAACCTCCTAAAGTGTGCATTGTTTTTTAACCTCCTAATGAAACTCCTAAAGAACCTCTATATTCTGAAAGGTGGGTTAAGTCAGACATTCTCAACTGCAACACTTATGCCTGTGTGGCTCATGAGTAAAATCCAGTGTTTGTACACCAAAGGTTGCGAGTTCGAACCTGCCACAGGACATTTTCAGTCCATTCTTTATTCTGACAGGCTGGTTAAATATAAGTTCCCGATTGTACCTTACATGCCAATGTGGCGCAGGTGATAAGCCTGGGGTTTATAAACAGAACATTCTGGGTTCAAGTCCCCTGAAGAACATTTTCACTGTCCATTCTTTATTCTGAAAGGCTGGTTAAATATAAGTTCCCGATTATACCTTACATGCCAGAGTGGCTCAATAGATAAAAACTAGGCTTCATAAACCAAACGTCATAGGTTCAAACCTCAAAGAAAACCAATACTCAACCAAAAGGTCAAACAAAAACAAAAACAAAAACCAAAAAAAAAAAAAAGAATCAAACAAAACAGCTGAAATAAAGTGTCATAAAAAAACTCAAATATATCAATAAAAACTAAAAATAAACTGGTTCAATCAAATTAATGTGAAAAGTACAAAAATCACTTTGCTTAATATGTACATTTCTTAAGCTCCGCCCCCAGGAGGCAGGCTCATAAAGAAAATCCCGCCCCAGAGGCGGGTTCCCAAAAAAGATCCTCCCCCTCCCACCGGAGCCAAAAGAGGGCGTGAGGAGCGAGGCGGCCTGCCTCGGCACTTTGGCCTTAAAAAGCCAGAAAATGAAGGTTTGCTCTGAGCAAGATTCAAACCCACCACCTTCAGCTTGTGAGACCTATGCTTTCCTCTTGCGCCACTAGGCATTTCACACTAATAAGAATTTGGAGGTTGTATTTAAGGTTGAAGGCAGAGGTGACAGGTCAAGGGATGAAAATCCTTTTCAGACACCTCTACCCCTTACCAGAATGCTTGAATCTAAAGGTGATGATCAGGGTTCATGACGACTCAACTGAGATTTAGGTTATTGTTTAAAACCATCTGTGGGAACATTTTTACTCTGTTTCCCACATTGACTCTTTCATTGAGCAAACAAGATGTTTAGTTTGCCATAATGTAATTACATTGCATACCAGTTATTGTCATCTCTTAGTCTTAGTTTTAGATGACCAAAACTTTTGCACTTTGAATCAACCAGAAATATAATTGTTTTGTTTAATACATTACTTTTGCTGTTCTCACTCCAGACTTTATTATTTAAACAATTAAGTTGGATATAAAGTTTTCAAGTAGTTTCTCAGCACTTCTTTGATAAAAAAAAATACTTTAAAGTGAGAACAAATGCACTATAGCCTGTTTATCAAAACCTAAAGTGTTTTGTGATTAGTATATATATTTTTACACATTTTTGTTAAAGAACATTTGCTGTTCTCACTTTAGACTGTTAAACGTCTTTAAAGTTTTCAACTCAAACAGTGCTGTTATGACCACAGCTCATCTTAGAATAGCTTATTTCATTTTAAAAGAAATACCACTTTATACACTCATGGCATGCAGCATGTCAATCAAATCAATTATAGGCTGAGCTCCATACTTGTGAACTGCATTCTGTTTTGAGCTAGTGACTCAAGGATACCTTTTTTAAATTGAATCCAACAAATTCCATTTCATGTATTTATTGCAACAAACACCAAACAATTCAATAAAAAAACAAACAACAATTTGGGGTAAGAACAGGACTATGGAAATTGTATACATGTGACCATGGCAGAGTAAGAACAGCTCAGTAAATTCAACTTGATGGTATTCCATCTTGGGAATCCATTAAAAGTGCTAAGGTGACCACACTGTTAATAGTTCCACAATGGCAAGAGTAGACAGGCCTATAAGTAGAACTCTGTTAGAACCACAATGGCGAGAGTAGACAAGTCTATAAGTAGAACTCTGTTAGAACCACAATATGAAGGTACAGATCACAAAGGCAACATTTCTGCACATTTGGTCATCAACACTGATGTGTAGAGAAGGGAGGCCTGCGAAACATACATTAGGACCACCAAGTCCAAAAAGAATCAATGGCCTAAACTCAAAAAGTGCTAAAGCAATTACAAGCAGTTTCCTACTTTGCTCAGTCAGTGCAAACAAAGAAAGACCAAACAGGAAAGCTAGCATGGCCAGTAGGCTTTATAGGGGAGGGGCTAATCAGTGACTACTTACACCTGGGTAATTGGGGGAAAGGTTAAGTGTATGGTTATCAGAGGCATCTTCCATGCCTTTGTGGCATAAGTATAAAAACAAAGGTATATAAACCAAAAGTGATAGGTTCAAAACTCAAACATGACTCAATATTAAAACTAAAATAAACAATACCATTGAAGATGTCAAACAACTCCAATTTATGAGTAAAATAATTTTCAACAAAAACGTACTGACTCAAAATGTATGTAATGTTCTCAACTGCATTTCTCATGCATATGTGGCTGAAGAGTAAAATCCAGAGTTCATTTCTGCGACAGAACATTTTCACTGTCCATCTAAATTCTAAAAGGTGGGTTAAATATAAGTCCCAGATTGTACCTTACAGCCCAGCGTGGCTCAAAAGATAAATCTGAGGTTTACAACCCAAAGGTTACTGGTTCAATACTCAAACAAAACTAATAATCAACAAAAAACTCAAACTAAACTAAAAGAAACTCAAACTAAACTAATAATCAACAAAAAACTCAAACAAAACTAAAAGAAACTCAATCAAAACTAATACTCAAACAAAACTAAAAGAAACTCAAACAAAACTAACAATCAACAAAAAACTCAAAAAATATTCAATATAAAAACTGAAACAACAAATCAAACAATTAGAGGTTCAAGCCTCTTGAATAATTTTCACTGTCCTTCTGAAAGGTGCAGTGTTTGAACCTCCTAAAGTGTGCATTGTTTTTTAACCTCCTAATGAAACTCCTAAAGAACCTCTATATTCTGAAAGGTGGGTTAAGTCAGACATTCTCAACTGCAACACTTATGCCTGTGTGGCTCATGAGTAAAATCCAGTGTTTGTACACCAAAGGTTGCGAGTTCGAACCTGCCACAGGACATTTTCAGTCCATTCTTTATTCTGACAGGCTGGTTAAATATAAGTTCCCGATTGTACCTTACATGCCAATGTGGCGCAGGTGATAAGCCTGGGGTTTATAAACAGAACATTCTGGGTTCAAGTCCCCTGAAGAACATTTTCACTGTCCATTCTTTATTCTGAAAGGCTGGTTAAATATAAGTTCCCGATTATACCTTACATGCCAGAGTGGCTCAATAGATAAAAACTAGGCTTCATAAACCAAACGTCATAGGTTCAAACCTCAAAGAAAACTAATACTCAACCAAAAAAAAAAAAAAAAAAAAAAAAAAAAAATCAACTGAAACAAAACAGCTGAAATAAAGTGTCATAAAAACTCAAATATCTCAATAAAAAAATAAACTGGTTCAAAAACTCAAACAAAACTAAAAGAAACTCAATCAAAACTAATACTCAAACAAAACTAAAAGAAACTCAAACAAAACTAACAATCAACAAAAAACTCAAAGGATATTCAATATAAAAACTGAAACAACAAATCAAACAATTAGAGGTTCAAGCCTCTTGAATAATTTTCACTGTCCTTCTGAAAGGTGCAGTGTTTGAACCTCCTAAAGTGTGCATTGTTTTTTAACCTCCTAATGAAACTCCTAAAGAACCTCTATATTCTGAAAGGTGGGTTAAGTCAGACATTCTCAACTGCAACACTTATGCCTGTGTGGCTCATGAGTAAAATCCAGTGTTTGTACACCAAAGGTTGCGAGTTCGAACCTGCCACAGGACATTTTCAGTCCATTCTTTATTCTGACAGGCTGGTTAAATATAAGTTCCCGATTGCACCTTACATGCCAATGTGGCGCAGGTGATAAGCCTGGGGTTTATAAACAGAACATTCTGGGTTTAAGTCCCCTGAAGAACATTTTCACTGTCCATTCTTTATTCTGAAAGGCTGGTTAAATATAAGTTCCCGATTATACCTTACATGCCAGAGTGGCTCAATAGATAAAAACTAGGCTTCATAAACCAAACGTCATAGGTTCAAACCTCAAAGAAAACTAATACTCAACCAAAAAGTCAAAAAAAAAAAAAAAAAAAAAAAAAGAAATCAACTGAAACAAAACAGCTGAAATAAAGTGTCATAAAAAACTCAAATATCTCAATAAAAAAATAAACTGGTTCAAAAACTCAAACAAAACTAAAAGAAACTCAATCAAAACTAATACTCAAACAAAACTAAAAGAAACTCAAACAAAACTAACAATCAACAAAAAACTCAAAGAATATTCAATATAAAAACTGAAACAACAAATCAAACAATTAGAGGTTCAAGCCTCTTGAATAATTTTCACTGTCCTTCTGAAAGGTGCAGTGTTTGAACCTCCTAAAGTGTGCATTGTTTTTTAACCTCCTAATGAAACTCCTAAAGAACCTCTATATTCTGAAAGGTGGGTTAAGTCAGACATTCTCAACTGCAACACTTATGCCTGTGTGGCTCATGAGTAAAATCCAGTGTTTGTACACCAAAGGTTGCGAGTTCAAACCTGCCACAGGACATTTTCAGTCCATTCTTTATTCTGACAGGCTGGTTAAATATAAGTTCCCGATCGTACCTTACATGCCAATGTGGCGCAGGTGATAAGCCTGGGGTTTATAAACAGAACATTCTGGGTTCAAGTCCCCTGAAGAATATTTTCACTGTCCATTCTTTATTCTGAAAGGCTGGTTAAATATAAGTTCCCGATTATACCTTACATGCCAGAGTGGCTCAATAGATAAAAACTAGGCTTCATAAACCAAACGTCATAGGTTCAAACCTCAAAGAAAACCAATACTCAACCAAAAGGTCAAACAAAAACAAAAACAAAAACCAAAAAAAAAAAAAAGAATCAAACAAAACAGCTGAAATAAAGTGTCATAAAAAAACTCAAATATCTCAATAAAAACTAAAAATAAACTGGTTCAATCAAATTAATGTGAAAAGTACAAAAATCACTTTGCTTAATATGTACATTTCTTAAGCTCCGCCCCCAGGAGGCAGGCTCATAAAGAAAATCCCGCCCCAGAGGCGGGTTCCCAAAAAAGATCCTCCCCCTCCCACCGGAGCCAAAAGAGGGCGTGAGGAGCGAGGCGGCCTGCCTCGGCACTTTGGCCTTAAAAAGCCAGAAAATGAAGGTTTGCTCTGAGCAAGATTCAAACCCACCACCTTCAGCTTGTGAGACCTATGCTTTCCTCTTGCGCCACTAGGCATTTCACACTAATAAGAATTTGGAGGTTGTATTTAAGGTTGAAGGCAGAGGTGACAGGTCAAGGGATGAAAATCCTTTTCAGACACCTCTACCCCTTGCCAGAATGCTTGAATCTAAAGGTGATGATCAGGGTTCATGACGACTCAACTGAGATTTAGGTTATTGTTTAAAACCATCTGTGGGAACATTTTTGCTCTGTTTCCCACATTGACTCTTTCATTGAGCAAACAAGATGTTTAGTTTGCCATAATGTAATTACATTGCATACCAGTTATTGTCATCTCTTAGTCTTAGTTTTAGATGACCAAAACTTTTGCACTTTGAATCAACCAGAAATATAATTGTTTTGTTTAATACATTACTTTTGCTGTTCTCACTCCAGACTTTATTATTTAAACAATTAAGTTGGATATAAAGTTTTCAAGTAGTTTCTCAGCACTTCTTTGATAAAAAAAACTACTTTAAAGTGAGAACAAATGCACTATAGCCTGTTTATCAAAACCTAAAGTGTTTTGTGATTAGTATATATATTTCTACACATTTTTGTTAAAGAACATTTGCTGTTCTCACTTTAGACTGTTACACGTCTTTAAAGTTTTCAACTCAAACAGTGCTGTTATGACCACAGCTCATCTTAGAATAGCTTATTTCATTTAAAAAGAAATACCACTTTATACACTCATGGCATGCAGCATGTCAATCAAATCAATTATAGGCTGAGCTCCATACTTGTGAACTGCATTCTGTTTTGAGCTAGTGACTCAAGGATACCTTTTTTTAATTGAATCCAACAAATTCCATTTCATGTATTTATTGCAACAAACACCAAACAATTAAATACAAAAACAAACAACAATGTGGGGTAAGAACAGGACTATGGAAATTGTATACATGTGACCATGGCAGAGTAAGAACAGCTCAGTAAATTCAACTTGATGGTATTCCATCTTGGGAATCCATTAAAAGTGCTAAGGTGACCACACTGTTAATAGTTCCACAATGGCAAGAGTAGACAGGCCTATAAGTAGAACTCTGTTAGAACCACAATGGCGAGAGTAGACAAGTCTATAAGTAGAACTCTGTTAGAACCACAGGCAACATTTCTGCACATTTGGTCATCAACACTGATGTGTAGAGAAGGGATGCCTGCGAAACATACATTAGGACCACCAAGTCCAAAAAAATCAATGGCCTAAACTCAAAAAGTGCTAAAGCAATTACAAGCAGTTTCCTACTTTGCTCAGTCAGTGCAAACAAAGACCAAACAGGAAAGCTAGCATGTCCACCAGGCTTTATAGGGGAGGGGCTAATCAGTGACTACTTACACCTGGGTAATTGGGGGCATGGAGACAGAACTCTGCACCATGCATCTCACATGCCTTTGTGGCATAAAAATAAAGACAAGGATTTATAAACCGAACGTTGTAGTTTTAAAAAATGAGTCAATATAAAAACTGAAACAACAAATCAAACTAAACTGTCAAATAACTGAAACAAAAGAAATATGCAGAAAACATCATCAACCAAAACAATCAAAATACCTAACCAAAACACAAAGCAAACTTATATCGTACAACCTCTAATCATTAGGGTTCATTATGACAACAAATGAGATTTAGCTTGGAACTACTTTATTCTGTACTCACATTTAATATTTCAATGAGCAGTGTTTAGTGACCTTCATAATGTCACTAAAATGCATCTGTGCTTGAAACAAACATTTCTGAGCCTGCATGTTCTCAATCAACCTAATTACATCCTGCTCTTTCTGGAGTTGTCATGTGACCGGCTGTGATTTTGGACTTTATTTGAACCTAAACCAACCACAGAAATACAATTCAATGTACAGCATAAATAACCGGGTAGCGGTGGCTCAGGGGTAGAGTGGCTGGATGGGAACCGCAAGGTTGCCAGTTCAGGCCAAACCCGGGCTTCCCCAGAGTTGGTGTCAAAGTGTCCTTGAGCAAGACACTGAGGTTCAAACCCAACATGAGCATTTTTCTCTTTGCATCTTCATCCAATCTATCACTGCAGAGCATGCAATAGCATCAAATCCGCATGAGCTATGGTGGTGCAATGGTTACAATTCAGGCCTTGCAAATAGAAGGTTCTGGGTTCAAGTCCAGCACGGGAATTTTCCTCTTTGCCTCTTTATCCAATCTTTCACTGTAGAGTGTGCAATAGCATCAATTCTGTATGAGTCATGGTGGTGAACTGGTTAGGACACTGGCCCTGCAACCAGAAGGTTCCTGCTTCAAATACAGTGATGACATTTTTCCAATTATTATCTTGTCTTGCATCTTTGTCCAATCTTTCACTGTAGAGCATGCAATAGCATCAATTCTGCATGAGCTATGGTGGTGCAATGGTTAAAATGCAGGCCTTGCAAACAGAAGGTTCTGGGTTCAAGTTGACGCATTTTCCTCTTTGCATCTTTATCCAATCTTTCACTGTAGAGTGTGCAATAGCATCAACTCTGCATCAGTCATGGTGGTGCACTGGTTAAGACACTGGCCCTTCAACCAGAAGGTTCCTGGTTCAAATACAGTATGGGCATTTTTCCAATTATTATCTTGTCTTGCATACAGCATAAATAACCGGGTAGCGGTGGCTCAGGGGTAGAGTGGCTGGATGGGAACCGCAAGGTTGCCAGTTCAGGCCAAACCCGGGCTTCCCCAGAGTTGGTGTCAAAGTGTCCTTGAGCAAGACACTGAGGTTCAAACCCAACATGAGCATTTTTCTCTTTGCATCTTCATCCAATCTATCACTGCAGAGCATGCAATAGCATCAAATCCGCATGAGCTATGGTGGTGCAATGGTTACAATTCAGGCCTTGCAAATAGAAGGTTCTGGGTTCAAGTCCAGCACGGGAATTTTCCTCTTTGCCTCTTTATCCAATATTTCACTGTAGAGCATGCAATAGCATCATTTCTGCATGAGCTATGGTGGTGCAATGGTTAAAATTCAGACCTTGCAAACAGAAGGTTCTGGGTTCAATTCCAGCACGGGCATTTTTCTCTTTGCATCTTTATCCAATCTTTCACTGTAGAGTGTGCAATAGCATCAACTCTGCATGAGTCATGGTGGTGCACTGGTTAAGACACTGGCCTTGCAACCAGAAGGTTCCTGGTTCAAATACAGTGATGACCTTTTTCCAAGTTTGTACTCTTGTACCTGTATCTCTAACCTTACAGTGCGCAAAAGAACAGGTTAAGTATGAACCACTGTGGTACAGTGGTTAAGGTAAGCAGACCGTTACGCAAAGACTGTGAGTTCAAACCTCACAGATGGAAAAGAAAACTCCTTGGCACGGAGGCAGTGGAAAATCGAAAGATGATAAAAGGGAATAAATAAAAACGAAAGATGATAAAAGGGAACGAATGCAGTGGCAGAAATGAAAGAGAGAGTTCGAAGATGGTGGAAGGGACCACCTGGAGCGATGTGAGGAGGCCGAGGTGTCCAAGATGCGAGGAGGCCGAGGTGTCCGAGATGAGAGGAGGCCGAGTGTCCGAGATGAGAGGAGGCCGAGTGTCCGAGATGAGAGGAGGCCGAGAGTCCGAGATGCGAGGAGGCCGAGTGTCCGAGATGCGAGGAGGCAGAGTGTCTGAGATGAAAGGAGGCACAGAGTTGAATAAGAAAACAGGTTAAAAGCATTTTAAATATCTTTTTTTAAATTTAAGCCCCTCCCTCTAAAACTTGAGGAATGCGGGCTAAAAACACCCTTATGAACCAAAAAACTAAAATTGCTACAGCCAGGATTCAAACCCCCAACCTTCTGCAGATGAATCCTGTGCTTTACCTTAATGCCACCAGGCCTTTCACATTAAATACAAATTTTCGGTCATATTTGAGGTTGAAGGAAAAGCTCAAGTCAAAAGATACAAATATTCAATATTTAAGTATTATAGCATATTTGTGGTGTTAAATGTGATGTTTTTCATCATATTTAAGAAATTACATTATTAGTTTTAGACCATCTAACACATTAGCTGTTTATTTGTATTTATTTCCTTTTACATTTAAGTCTTTACATTAAAATAAGCTGAGCCACAGATTTTAGACAGCACTCTGCCTGTTTGAAATGTACATTGAATTGATTCCAACCACTTCCGTTTCATGTAATAGGACACTAGGGGCTATATCTTGCCCATACCCCTTATCTCGAAACATATATTCCAGTTTTTACTATTTAAAAAAAAAAAGTTTAAAAATAGTTCAACTAGCCAATCTACAAGCTCACAACGTGTCGCTGTTTATCGGCTAAAGTTACATTATTTGAAAAGGTTTTTCAAAATAGTAAAACAAAAACAAATACGTTTAGGGATACAAGATAGGGCCCTCAGTATCCCATGAAAACATCCTGTAATATAATACTGTAAAAAACACTTATGTTGTCAAAAACAATGAAAAGATGGGTTTTGATTTAAAAACATCTTTATTGACACAAATGCATAACGATTTCCATCGTGCGTACGTGCGTCCGCTGGGAGGAGAGCAGATATAATTATTACAGAAAAACGAAATAAAAAATACATTTATTAGGCCTAATACAATTTCCAATTAACCATACAACTAAAATAACAATTGCGTGTATAGAACCAGTTTCTAATCCTGAATAGTGTCATTTTGTGGTGTTAGTGTCTTGTCCTTTGCACTCAGACACACAGATTGTGGTGTTATGGTTAAATTATTACCCTCAGGCAGGGTGTGGTGTTTTTCTTAAGGTTACATTCTTACCCTATAGAAGGTGGATCCTCTGCATCAGGATCCTGATCCACTCCCTCATCAATGGATCCACTGAGGTCAAACACAAAGGTCATAGGTCACAAAGCGAAGCACACAGTTATATTTATAATCCATTCAGTTCAACAGTAGAAGAATGACCACATCCTATAGATATAGACAGAGCGCTCACACTGGGGCCTGGGGATGGTGGGCAATGTTGTTATTATTATAATTTAGCGCCCATGTTGGGTCTGTTGGGTCAAGAGCGCCCTTTGTGGGTGATTCAGATTGCACCTCTAAAGTATGTGTTCAAAGAAGCTAACAACTGACATTCAATTATAATCAGTGTTTTGCTGCCATTTGACACAATGATTACAGACCAATAGCACTCACATCGGTTATCATGAAAGCTCTGGAAAAGATTATGGTTCATCATGCACGAATGGAAACAAATGTACCCTTACGAGTCCATTTGGTACCATTTGTACACACTCAGATGTATGGGGGTCCTTGAAAATAAAAAAGTTAGACAACCACTGTCCTAGTGGACTCATAATGTGCCATAGTGTCATAGTAAATCAGTGTCAAAACATATTATGAAGAAATCCTGGAGACTGACATTCAGTAATTGGGTCTTAGATCAAAATAAGAACATTATAATGGTGTGTAAAACAGAAAATCTAACATTTTGCCATACAATTTGTCCGTGTACGGACATATTGATGATGACCTCTGGTAACATTTAGAAAATACACATTAAAATAAATCCAACACAACTTTTTGTGGAGCCATCTATGAAATCTTGGCAGAAGTTTGATCTGCGACACAATTGTATCTTTACATTGATATACCAGGTAATCAATGAACCAAGATATCTAAATCACATTTTTAACATAATCCATTCATTATGTGGCTAGCCCCCCCCCCAATTAATGCATGGCTTTTGAAGATTAGTCATGTCACAAGTGGCAGCCAAGTCTATGGCCCTTTTAATGTTAGTTTAGAACACTAATGACGTAAATCATTTGCCAGCCAACTCTATGAACTTTAATGTTGGCAAACGTACATCGTTTGCCAACAGTGAGATCCACGACTTACCAGGAAGAAGAGAAGCTCAGTCTTGGTCTGGGTTCAGCTTGAGGTGGTGAGAAGACAAGACAGTCTTCTCCAGTGTGAGATGTCAGCCAGATGTGCAGTGACTCTTCTCCAGTGTGAGATGTCAGCCAGATGTGCAGTGACTCTTCTCCAGTGTGAGATGTCAGCCAGGTGTGCAGTGATGGGCTGTTCAACCTGAGTGGAAGAGACGTGGCGAGAGCAAAACTGTTGAGTTTTAACAATCAACCAATAGGAAGGGGTATTAGGCCTGACTCACACGTGCACAACAGATTGTTGTATGGCTGGTGTTATTGACTGATGCAAGCCCGCAATTCATTTCCAATGGGAGTCACATGGTTTGACACAACATTTTTGTTGTATGAGGGGGAGGGGGGCAGTCGAAACACAGCCGAAAGCCGTACAACAAAAATGTTGTGTCAAACCATGTGACTTCCATTGGAAATGCATTGGGAGCTTGCATCAGTAAACAAGTCTCATACATCTAGCATGCATCAATGTTGTATGCTAGATCGAAAGGTGTGCGATCAGATCTTAGATCTGTGTGTGTGTGTGTGTGTGTGTGTGTGTGTGTGTGTGTGTGTGTGTGTGTGTGTGTGTGTGTGTGTGTGTGTGTGTGTGTGTGTGTGTGTGTGTGTGCCGAAGGCCGGGGCAAGTGGGCGGGCGGTCCTGGTTGAAAAATAAATCACATAGAGACACAGTACTGTAGTGCCTCCGTTAACTAGGATCACAGAGAGACAGTGTATTGTCTCAGTTAACTAGCTAGGATCAAAGGTAAACCAATAACTTAACATCAGTCTAAAGTTCTCTAGTCTAAACCACAGGTCTTCAACAGGGGGTTAAGGACCAACTAACCATCCTTATTCTGGTTGGAACATTCGCTGAAAATAGCCGATCTACAAGCTCACAATGCGGTGCAACGATTTGGTTTAGATTAGATTGATTTTTTATTTTTTTTGCCCAACGTTAAACACGTGTTAAAAAGGCGTTAATGGCGTTGTTGGCAGTCTGGGAGATAAAAAAAAAATAAGTTAAATAAGTCCTCGGCAGACATTGAGTTACCATGTCAGGCTTGTGGTGGACATTTTTGTCAAAATTCCATTTTTGCCACAGACATACAAATGAGCGGACAATGGAACCAAATGGACCCGTAATTAAGGGTTCCATTTGTACACACTCAAACTTATTCTGAAGAAATGCTGGATACTGACATTCAGTAATTGGGTCTTAAGATCAAAATAAGAACATTATAATGGTGTGTAAAAGAGAAAATCTAGCATTTGCCACAGACAAGACCAAGTCTTGCCATGGACACATTTGACCGTGGTAACATTTAGAAAATACACATTAACATGAATCCAACACAACTGTCAAAAAGGTCTGTGGAGCATCTATGAAATCTATGCAGAAGTTTGATCTGCGAGTGCGACACAATTGTACATTGAAATACCAGTTAAACTAAACACCAATGATCATGTCGAAGTATTATCTGTACATTGAAATACCAGGTAACCAATGATTCTGTCCAAGTAGCATGATATCTAAATTACATTTTTAACATACCGGTAATCCATTAATTATTTGGCTAGCCCCCCAATACATGGCTTTTGGAGATTACGTCATGTGTCAGTCAAGTCTATGGACTTTGTGATGCTTGTTTAGAGCACTTATGAGTTATGACGTACATCGTTTGCCAACAGTGAGATCCTGCGTGGAGGCAGGACTTACATGGGAAGAAGAGAAGACCTCTTGGTCTGCTGCGACATACTAAATCCAACACGGGTTGTGGTTCTGGTCATCGCGGCATTCAGCCGCATGGGTGGAGCTTAATTTCCATCCACCAGCTGTCTAAAAACTCGGAAGAGACTCTGAGAGAGGCTCTGAGCGGAAAACGGCCACACCTACACGCTCAAGTCTGGCAACAGCTAGAATATGTCGATGCACTGTTCAGAGGAGTTGGCAGAGGAGTGGAGAGAGAAAAACAGTTGAATGTTTAATTGTTATAATCAACCAATAGGAAGGAGTATATAAGGATCAGATCCTAGATCAGTGTCACCATCATGACATTTCACTTCATTAATTGTCAATTCATAGTGATTAACAATTATTGCGATTAACAATTTAATTGCATTTTTCCTTTGAACATTGGAATACATAAATTGAATATCTGTCTAGCTTTTATTAAAAAATCATGGAGAAATATATAAAAAAAAAAAAAAAAAAAAAAAAGTAGAGGAAATAGCTGATCAACAAGCTTACAATGTGTCACATTGCGATGAATTGTGAGCCTGTATCAGGGGTGCCCAAAAGGTAGATTGCGATCTACCAGTACAGTAGATCACAAAGCCTGTGCAGGTGGATCGCATGACATATGATGTCTCTAAAACATATATAATTTAAATAAAATATATATATATATAATTTACTCATTTGGCATCTGACACTTGAATTAAGGTGACTTGATTGATTGACATAAAAAATGGCCTGTTAAGCCACAATGGAATACTTCGTTTTAAAGATTGTTTTGCACAAACATCAGTAGCATTACAAAGTTACACAAACTATTTCCATTTTCCCCCTTTTATTTCCCATTCCAAGTGTGTTTCTCATGTTGTGTAACGCCAGAGCCGTTATTCCAAAGCCCCTCTAACTATTTTCAGCAATGAGATCATGTTTTTTTGGTCATTTTGAAAGTAGCTCTCAAGTCAAAAAAGTCTGGTCACCTAGGCTCTGCTGGAGATTTCCACTATTTTTGGAAACATTTTTGCATGGAAACGATTATGATGGCGATTACAGTATGTCATAATTGTGACAGACAGGCCTATCAGTGACATGTCAATCAACCAATAGTAACAAAACAAGTAACTCAGAGGTTCTCAACATGTGGTTCGGGACCCCCAGAGGGGTCCCCACATGCTTTTAGGGGGTCCCCAGATGACAGTAAAGTGACAATTTAAGGACTTTTAATAACTTATTATTGCATCAGAAGTAATCAACAAACAATATACCGGTAGTATTTAAAAAAAACTGTTTAATGATTTGTAAATTGTCAAATAATTAAATAGAAGAAAGAGGTAAAACATGTAGAAAATAGCTGATCTACAAGCTCCCAACAGCTGCAACACGAGGCGTTGTGATCTTGTAGATCAGCAGCTATTTTCACAATACTTATCTATGGAACTGAGTCAAACAAAATGTAATAGGCGTAGCCTACTGTAGGCGGCAGGCCTATAGTTAACGCCTACATTTGCTTGTCAGAGTGTGTGGTCACGGCCTGAAAGAGTGGTCTAATTTTAAGATTAATTTAAGATTAAAGCTGCGTCACAGATGAAAAAGAGAAGAAAACAGTGAATCCCTCTGCTTTCGTTTCTAAATCATTGTCTGTGTGCACATAGCCCCTTTCGGCACCCTCGGTTACCTTTTCTGAATTTTGGACACAAAGATACACTTAACTGAGGGTTCCGAAAGGGGCTAGTGTGCACCTGGATCCTATCCTGCACATGGAACACTATTAAAGGTTCTAGCCCTAGAATGGCTCAGATATTACATACTAACACATGCCCTCGATCCTGTGTTGGTGAAGTGTATGCAATATGACAGCATTCTAGGGCTATAAGGGTCCTAGACAGACAGGAGTGCATGCCTTTCATCCGACGGAGCATTGGTCCGAACGACAACCTACCTCCTCCCTCACCCTAACCCTAACCTCCCCCGGGCCGGGGCAGACACCTAAACCTAACCGCAACCCTCTCCCGACCCGCAGCGCACCTCGGTCATCTGTCGGATGATAGTATGCCTCCCGACAGACAGTACATTAACTAAATGTCCTATTACACTTCTCAGATAGCATCCATACTCACTCAGAAACTTGTTGAAATGTCTCTCACAACTTAAGTTCACCAGCCACAGTCCATCTTGTTGTTATTAATGTCAGCTGGTTTTGGTAGAAAACCCAGCTTCAAACGCACTGATTAATCGTTGGCTCTTCATTTGGTGACAATATTGACCAGATAATTTAATTTATAAACAGAGCTGTTTCCAGTTCCACAGATCTCTCACTCTCTCAGACTGTTTTCCTTCCTGTTACCTTTTTTTAGTCCCACCCCCTGTCAAACCTGCAAAATGTTGACTAGAGTTGATTGACAGCTGTCCTGTGTGGCCATTGCCCAATGACATTGCTTTGTTTGGGAACCATCTGCACTATGCGAAATACATGTTGTTTTCCGTTGTGTCCAACAGGTGTCAGTGTTGCGTTGTGTTGTGTTTGTGAACTTTTGTCAGCTCTGCTCCAGGTTGTTTTACACTAATTTTACTAAGCAGAGCTTAATGTAAACACAAAACAGTGTGACTCTATATAGCTCGCCCCGCTTCCTAAGGTGTGTTTAATTAACTGATTAATGAAGTAGGCACTCGACAGAGTGCAGTTCTAGTTTATTTTGCCATAACCCCCCATTTTTACTGTGTCTGTGTGGCCCCACTGTACTGCATCCCAGTGTAACAGAGTACATCGATGAGTATTGGCTTCAGTGCTTGTTACGCTTCGGTCCCCCGGCTGGCCTTGAACCTGCTTTGGCCATGTACCTCGGTACACGGTCGCATTGGTAGCCACGCTAGAACTCGATCACCTAGAGCACCTCCACACATTACACATGTTTCTGTAGGGCTTAAGTGTGGTTTCATGTTTTATGTCTGAAGATAATTCAACACACTGTTAAAAGTCTTTACCAGATTTTAGTGTGGTGGTGCACATAATTGGCTCTTCTACAAGTAGGCTCACAGAATAAGGTCTTAAGGTATATTGTCACTCATGCATGTGTGCCTCTAATTCCCATAAAGTTAAGGACTTTGTTGTCCACAACATCTTTCAGGTTTCTGTGGCAGACCATGCCTTGTAAACCAAAGGTCAGTGGTTCAAGACCAGTCAAAGACATTTTCTGGCAAGGAAGATGTATTTTCCCCCGACGTTGAGCATGTGATGAAACAGTCATTTGAAAGGAAAAACTTCTGGAAATGCACAAGTGTGCGTCTAAATCCCATAAGGTGAAGAACTTTGTTGTCCCCAGCATCTTAAGAAATATGTTGTACCCCAACCCTTTAAAACCACACTCAACCCAAACAACCTGCTACCCAGATGCTCAAACAAGGGATTCAATACATTTCGCATGAACTATGCCACTAAAATGTGGAACGCCCTACCAACAGCCATTAAGACATGTGAATCCCTTGACTCCTTCAAAACCGCTCTCAAAGAGCAATTATGAAACTGGCCCGTTGAAAAACAAAAAACAAACCAAAAAGTCAGTCCCCCACCCACCCCTTTTTTCCCATACTGTACATGTTTTTCAGTTTTTTAACTTTATTTATATGATTTCTTGTTTTTTCATAGAAGTGTTATATTTGTACGTCTTTAAATGATGAATTCAGGTCGTGTTGCTCTGAGGGAATGAATGGTTCTAAATAATGAACAAAACCCACATTCTTTCCCAAGGTTAAAATGTAAACATGCTAAATGATGATGGCTTCTATACTAAAGTGGAAAATTCAACTAACATTACAACTTAACACATACAATAATAAGTACAGGGGGCTGTATATACTTGTAAAAGACAAGATGTGAAGGCTTGTGTACTATGTATAAAGACTGTGCAATCATGGGGGTGGGAGGCAGTTTGAGTATTGGGAAACAAATAGGCCTAACTGTTTTTAGTTCTGTGTGTGTTTGTGACCAGTTCAGCCAGTAACACGCATTATCAAAGAAGAAACAACTGCTCATACTGTGATTTACATCCCAGTGTCTTAATTTATCTTGGAACAATGTTAGGCCTACTTGATTTGATAGAAGAAACAACAAGAAAAACAGCTGTTTGTTTGTTGTCAAAACTGTTGTTTTCAAAACACAAAGTGCCACCCACCCCCTATTGTATTGCAAATAGTACACAAGCCTTACACATATTGTCTTTTACAAGTACTGCAAACCCTGTACCTTTATATTTTTATTTTATAAAGTTGCAATGTAATTCAATTAGTTCCAATTCGACTTTAGAAGACAGTGGTGGGGTTTCTGTACAGGACTGGTCAAGGCCTAACAGCAAATTAGTATATTGTCAAATCCTCAAAGTTTCATAGCAAATTGTGCTCTATTGTTCTCATTTAATCGCTTATCTATATTTACAGTGAAATCCCATTGTGTAATGTGTAGGCCATGTGTCCATAGTGTAAGGCATTATTAATTCATGATCAGGATAAGTCATTATCCGTATAATAATTATATCCTATATCCATTATTACATTGTTTTTAACAACAGAGACACAATAACAGCAACAACTGAATTTGTGTAAACCTGGACAACTTTAAGTGTTTAAGTCATTGTTCAGGTTGTGTTGCTCTGAGGGAATGAGAGGCAATTAATTAGTTTCAATAGGGTTGTGATGACTGCACTTTTATTCAATGTTCATTCAAATGCTAAATAATGAACAAACCCCACATTTCTTCCCACCAGTTAAAATGTAAACAGGCTAAATGATGATGGCTGATGCTTCATTCACTGTAGACAATGCATTCAAATGCAGAGATTAAACCTGCAAATGGTCACTGGTTGTCTGTCATTGGACAGATCACCTGTTAATGATCACATTATGGATGAACTGAGACCATTTTACACCTCTTTGACTCTGAGTTTCAACAGAACTACAGAAATAGGTCGATCACACAGAACTTATTATTATTATCCTTTCTGAAATGTTAAAGGTGCGGTAACTTGTAACATGGAATATGTTTTGTTAAAATAGCTCTAGTAATCATTGTTATATTGTTTGTTCAGTAGCAGAGATCTTCCCACTTCTCCATACCCATTTCACCAACATAATTATTACTCTTTCATAATGTGAAATTTGTTCATAATATAATTGACCAGTAATATGAAGAGAAGAAGGCCCATGGGCTCTACAATTTAAGAATTTATATTATATTTCGTTCACAGGTTTTAATTTAAAAAAAAGTCAGTCCCCCACCCACCCCTTTTCCCCCCATACTGTACATGTTTTTCAGTTTTTTTAACTTTATTTATATGATTTCTTGTTTTTTCATAGAAGTGTTATATTTGTACGTCTTTAAATGATGAATTGAAAATGGAGGACCCTGATGTAAACAAATCTTGGTGCATAATCATGGTTCGTCCACAAAGTAACAGTTTGTATTGACTTGTGCTTAGTGTTTTTGTTTGAAATGTACCCTTTCTACATACTGTGAAATTATTGTTTCAATCAATCACTCACTCAAAACTCACTTTGCATCCCCTACCTAATTCAAAGCCTTTCAATTTGATCATTTTTATGATGCTTCGTTTAACCTTTTACAGTTGTTTTGTCCTAATAAAAGTTGTTTTTTTCCCCGTTTGTAAAGGTATTTTAGAAACGCACTAGTATATGAATTTCATGTATTGTTATTAAATAAGGCTTACAGTTCACATCTGATGACCTGAGGGACGTGAACTTGACTGAGGTTCCCTTGAGCAAGTCATTTATAACCACTGGTGGAAAGTACATTTACTCAAGTGCTGTACTTAAGTACAATTTTGAGGTATTTGTAAATTGTACTTTACTTGAGTAGTTCCCATTTCCAATACTTTTACTTCTAATCCACTACAATTCAGGTCTAAATATGGTACTTTTACTCCACTACATTTATTTGAACACTCGTAGATTCTGATTATTATTACAAAGCATACATTAACCACTTCAGTCCTATACACATTTTGGCAATTTGAAAATAGCCGATCTACAAGCTCATAGTCTCGCGTATCCAGACAACTCTTCCACAATCTCCGAATGCTATATAGAGTCTGGAACCTCAGAGTAAGGAAGCTGCCATTTCCATTCATGAAAATATATTTTTAAATATCTTTAGAGCTTATTTTTAATTTCCTTTTCTGCTAAGTAACAAGCTAAATATGCTTAGGTGATTTCAGAAGGGAAGTGGGGAGGAGGCTAAACTTCCGCTTTATATTTTACTCATGAACATCTGTTGCTCCAGACTGTATGATTTGGAAACTGCGGCGAGAGGCAACAGTCTGGCAATGCGAGACTAACAAGTTCAAAAAGGTTTGAGAAGGCATTTGTAGAATCAGGGTCAGAGTGATTTACCGGTAATGATTTATAGTATACCTATAGTCAGACAGATCCACGGTCCACTGTTTAGCTGGCATCCCATGAGAAGTTTAAATCGTAAATTGCAACGCACTGCAAATAGCCGATCTACAAGCTCACAAGCATGAGCTTGCAGACGCCGGGGCTAATTATGGCTGAACGACGCGGCGCGCATGCATGCATGCATGCATGCAGCCACTGGGCTGGCTGTCCATCTGCACATGGGGACGGACGTGGCTGCGTGCATGGCGGCGCATCATCGGGCCCCAGCTGTTGCTGTGTCACAGCTTGATTACACCAGGGGCCCCCGTGGGTTACGTTTGACCTAGTTGCTACAAAAGCCCAGAAGGCGAGGAGGCACAACGTCAAAGGCACACTACAGATTAATCCATTCTGTACGGGAACCCCTTTTGGTGTCGGCATCATGTTATGCTTTAGCTATTTAAAAATAGCAGATCTACAAGCTCATATCGCGCCACCGAGTGGCGCGATACGAGCTTGTAGGTCTGCTATTTTTTTTTAAATCGAAGAACGACTGACATTTTTAGAATCTGATCTCAGGTCAGAATGGGTTCATCAGACCAGTGTGTGTCCGGCGGAAACCTCGTGTGAATCTGATCTCAGGTCAGAATGGATTAAAGCAGGGACAGGGGGATGAGAGAAAGGCGGGGGAAATGAGATTGTGTCACTGTTGCCGATCAATGCTTTTTCAGGGCTGGGTGCGTATCGTAGACATGGTGCAATGAGGCTGAAACAAAAGGTCCACGCACCCATTTCAACGCTTTATTTCCACCCTGCACACGTAATGAGATGTTTTCAATATCGTCCGTCGAGGCAATCAGCTGTTGGGAGGAACTAATTAAAACCTGCACATTTTCACTGGGAGTGAAAGCGTGAACAAAATCCCGTAAGCTCACGAGGCCGTCTATAGCGGGTATGCGCGGCGCGTGACATCATCATCAAACCCGGAAGTTATGTATGCGGGAACTCCTACTGAGTAGCAAAGAGAAATACTTTCTGGCCTTGACAGCCCATACATCCAAACAGAAAAGTCCTGTTTGATTGCATTAAACGACGTTAAACAATGTTAAACTCACTTTTCCACTCAATTTGCCATTCACTTTATGCATGCACATACCCTCTATTAATCCACTTACAATAGTGTCGCACTGGGGAAAAAAATAACATGGACACGTTTTGACAACAGTGTGTGATTATACACGCCATTACATCGAAAATAATAAGGAGATCGACTACAATACCCACAATCCCTCAGACAGCACTCTCAGCTCAGCTGTATTCAAATTTCTCTCACCCACAGTGTGGGATTTGCAGTCATAGACATACTGTATAAAGGCCTCTTCAGGCTCTGGGGGGCGTCTGTAATCTCAACGGAAGGCAACATGGACTTGGAGGCGACGGGAGGCGATGGCGATGCGTGATTGGATTGCATCGGCAAGCTTTCCCGAGATGCCTTGCGAAGAACGGAAGGCTACGACTCCAGCAGCACTTGCCTTCCGAGATTCCACTTGACTTCCTCCTACCGTCGGAGACGGGTCTCTCCAACCAAAGTGCAGCGATCAATCTATGGTCGCAGTAGCCGAGGAGAGTCAGAGAGTGTCTGTCTGGGAGGCAGACATATTGCACATGTACGGCACTGTCGTCCACACACATGAATAATAAATAATCTGTTTATTTGCATGATCGAGTCCCACTCTCGTCGTCCCATGGATCTACTGTCGATCGCTTGGCGCTCGCGTCATTGGCTCGTGTCCTGGGCCACGCCCTCATTTGGTGGCAAACTAAGCAGCTCTTTGATCCTCTCCAGGTCCTGATTGGTCACGTCGGCCCGGGCCCCGGGGCTCAGGTCGCCAATCAGCTCGTCGGTCAGCTGCAGGCGGGCGGTCCTTAGGTGAGGGAAGCGAGGGATGCGATTGGTTATTAATACAGTCACACAAGTGATCCTGGTCATTGTACAGATCTAGGAACCAATGGGTATAACCAGATTTTCCGTGTCAACAGCGTCAAAAGAAAACACTTCCAGGTTTTTAAGACAGCTGATGGATGGAGATGACGCTATAGTGCGCAGATTCAACTTGTAGCGTGGGCAAAACACGACAAGTTGAATTCTTAGCGCTGCTTGACGCGAAAGTCTGCTTACACCCAATCAGTGTCATGAATGAGTGGGAGGTTGAATGGGACATACAGTAGGACATACAGTAGTACAAGTCGTATCGTGATCTATAGTATTAACCCATTCTGACCTGAGATCAGATTCATACGAGGTTTCCACTGGACACACACTGGTCTGACGAACCCATTCTGACCTGAGATCAGATTCTAAAAATGTCAGTCGTTCTTCGATTTTTCAAAAATAGCAGACCTACAAGCTCGTATCGCGCCACTCGGTGGCGCGATATGAGCTTGTAGATCTGCTATTTTTCAATAGCTAAAGCATAACATGATGCAGACACCAAAATGGGTGCCCGTTCAGAATGGGTTAAGTGTTCTTTTCCTGGTTTTAAAGGCTGTGTTACAGACATTTCCTGAACTTAACTGTAGCATTATTTGCCTTTATACCCACTTAGTTAAGAGGCATTACTGGTCATTTATAATTAATTTATAATAATTATAAACTTTCGAATTGTGTAAAAAATTTAGTGAAGGCATGAATAGCCATCCCCACTTTATCGACACAGCATCGAAAATCAAGGTATTTTCATATTAGGGTCCATCATTTTGTTTGCCATTTGAACCACGGACCACCGTTTGACGAGATTTAGCCTCGCACACCAAAAACTGAAGAATATTTTGTTGTCGTTGAATAAGATTTTGTCCACATTTCCACATGTATTACCACATGTATCGATGTGGTACCATGATAGGAGAGATAACAGGCAAAACGATGATCAAAATAACAATTATTTTACATTCTCTAATTGTGTAGACTTTTAAATTAAAGGTATATTCAGTGATTTCACTCAAAAAACCTTAGGTTTCGTTTTTGGCTGGGACCTAAGCCTTTCATCCAATCAGGACAGAGAGCCAAAAACGAAACCTAAGGTTTTTTGACCCCCAGGGGTTAACTGGGGACAGGGAGGAACTCCTTATATGGTCAGCACACTCTATAGTAGAGAGGATTATCACAACAAAACAAAAAAGTGATATTTGAATTAAGTGAAATCACTGAATATACCTTTAACGTAGTTACCGGTAGTAATGCAGATGTTTAACAAATAAAATAAATGTAATCTTGAGAGCGTAAAATTAAGCCAAATTGACCCGTAAGTGTCCATTTGGTTTCATTTTACACTCTCCAGAGTTAAAGATCCACAGGGGTCCATTTGGTTACCAACTCTCCCTCATTTAACATGGGGACCACCTGGGGACCACCTCAAGGACCACTAAAAACCACTGATATAATGTATAAAGGATCTTCCGTACCATTCGTCCACTTTGAGTTGGTACAGCTCCCTGCGCTCCCTCCTCCTCCTCTCTCGGACCGTTTCTCCGGACAGAGACTGCATGGCGAGGATCAGAACTCCAGCAGGCAGTCTGAGAACCACAGGAAACGTTCACATAAACAGTGGTGGGAAAAGCACCCTTTTAGTGTTGTAAGCATTATAAAAAAATAGCAGATCTACAAGCTCATAGCGATCCTCGATAGTGATCCTTGACATGACAAACGTTTTGGAAACCAACTGCTGTAGATGTTTTGTGACAAATTAAACTTAGCATTGCTCCAGGCTTGTTTCACAAAGCACTGCTGAAATGGTGGGACCAGAACCATTTATTACGGATGCAATATTCGGCGGCAGTGTGCAAACGTGACTGACATTACGTGAGGTCAGGTCGATGATTTTTTCCTGTGCTCCGACATTCGCTCCGATATTCGTCCCGAAGAACTTTTAAGTCCTATTTTAGTCTAGTCTGAAATCTTTTAGTCGCCAACATTAAAGAGCAAATAACATGCATTTTAAAACTGCTTTTAATATTTAATAATCATATTGTCTATGCCCCTCAAAGTTATTTCTAATGGTTTGAGCCTCAATCACCACTCTGATATAACCAGGCCTTGTCAATTCTTTCTGGACTTTGAAAGCAGTTTTAGCTGCAGTACCACAATGTCCTGAGGTGGAGAGGGTGCTGATATGAAGATTATTTAATATTTGAGTCATTATAATACTCATGCTAGATAAAACCAGGCTTGTTTCCATTCCATGCCAGCTTGGAAAATAAACAATGGTGGACATTGTAAACAAAGTGGAAATGCAAATTTGCAACTGAAGACTGAAGAAAAGGAGGAATTATACAAAGTAGGGTGACATTGATGACATCACGATGAGACCAAAATCAGTCGAGCTGTTTCTGAGAGCAATTTCCATTAAAACACCCATATGACATGAAGGCCTGATTGTTCAAAATTGGTTATTTGTGGGGATAGAAAACACACATTGGAGCCCCAAAAACACAAAAGAAATTGAAAAAGTTGAATTTTATGTTATAGGTCCTTTAACACTGCTGAAGTCACACCCTTTCTGCTCCCCACTGTGCCCCTCGACCCCCCCCCCCCCTACTCTCTCTCTCTCTCTCTCTCTCCTCACACCTCTGGCACGTGCCAGGACCAAGAGGGGTGGGAGTGGGGGTTTGGAGGGGGGGGGGGGGGTGAGATCTGGAGCGTGATGTGCTTTCCGATTAACTGCCCGCTTTCATTCTGTTCTCTCCCCCTTCTTCCCCGGTTTGCACCTGGTGCAGCCAGGGCACGAGGGCCGGCCCGTTCACACACACACACACACACACACACACACACACACACACGAGATGCTCCAGGTGGCTGGTCACTCACGCACACTCACACACACACTCTCACGCACTCACGCACGCGCGCACACACACAGGGAGCGAGAGGAAGAGAGGGGAGCGTCGGTTTGAGCCAACAGATTACACACAGCAGAGACAAACGGATCCAGAGCGAGCCCTCCAGTCTGCTGCCCTACTACGACATCAATCTCCGTTACACAATCTGACAGAGACACACATCAGACATGTCCCGAATGAGAGACAAGTAGCCGTCGAGGATGTAACTGTGGGAGAAAGAAGGCCATACCTCTGACAACAGAGGAAGAAAGAGAGAGAGGGGAGAACGGAACAGCAAGGGAGAGTCTGAGAAAGACTCGAGAGACAGAGAGAGAGAGAGCGCAAAAGAAAAAACATTTAGCTTGTATTTTTATTGTTTTTGTTTGTTTTGTACCTACTATACTTGGCTTCAAAGTTACAATCAGTCATCAATGTCCGTACACGGACGGACAAATGTGTCTTTTTACACACCAGTATAATGTTCTTAATTCGATCAAAAGACCCAATTACCGAATGTCAAGTCACCAGGTCCGCTCCAGAATATGTAGGTTCTCCAATGTTATATTTGCAACGACCTCTTGACTCCGTGTTCAAACGGAACCAATTGAACACACTCAGAGATGCTAATATTATTATTGTACACGATCATGTCCGTGGCTGTACTGTATGTGGACCCCAGGATAGAATAGCTGTGGGATCCTCCGTAAACTCACTCTCCTCGCAAAGAGGCACCTGCAACATGAAAAATGATGTCCAAACATTCATTTCTCAAGTTCTCGAGCCACAAAAATAAAATAACTCAATCCACCGGCACCACCTTTGTATGCATGCATCCGACACGCCGACTCACATGACGTTTGGTCCCCATATTTGCCCCATACTAAAGGCACCCATACTATGTCACGTCTAGTTAAAATAATATCGTAATATTTTACTTCTTTTATTTCCCCATGCCGAGAGAGAGAGAGAGAAAGGGAGGGAGGGGTCCAAGCGGCTGCGCTCTAATGGAGATGAAACGCTGGAATAACAGAGACGCCACACAGATAACAACTCCCTGCTTTTAGTACCCGAAACATGAACCTCTGTGGAGCACATGAGTCCCTCTGGCACCCAGCACCGTGTGTGCGTGTGTGTGCGTGTGTGTGTGTGTGTGTGTGTGTGTGTGTGTGTGTTGGGGGGGGGGGGTGCATATGGGTTGCAGCTGGAAGACAGAGGGGGTTGCTGGGAGGGCGCAGCTGGCTGCCAGAGAGCTCGCCGCCGTTAGCCACGCAGGATCGACTGACCACGCCACGCAGGCGTGTACACAACACACACACACACACACACACACACACACACACACACACACACACCACATCAAGTGTTAATTTGTAACTGTAAGCAATCTTGCCTGAACAGGGTATTCAAAAGGTACTGTATCCATCAATCTACTGTATCTGCTTGGTGTTAACACTTCTGGTGCTGCTGAATCTTTCACAATAAAAGGCACTAGAGTAGGCCTTTGTTGCAGATGGGGGGGGGGGGATTTTGTTGTGAAAACGCTCCCTGCGTGGAAGTGTTACATTAAATGAAGTGATAAAGTTATACAGTGGTGTGTGTCATGTGGTCTCGTCTCACCCCATAGCGCCTCCGATGATGGTTCCTGCTACCACTCCCCTCAGGCCAAGGTTTACTCTGAAGAGGCCTCCAGTCACAGCTGTGCGCGCACACACACACACACATACACACACACACACACACACACACACACACACACATTAAAGGCAAACGTTTTCAAAATCTTTCAAAGTGTGACACGTCGTGAGACTGTAGATTGGCTAGATTGCCAAGCGACACGATTGCACGTCAAAGTCTGAAATATAAATTCAAACTGATATTCTCTTACTACTGCGTACGTGAGAAGCAAAGCATTTTGTTATAGCGTGATACAGTGCGTACAGTATTATCACTGTTCTATTATTATTATTATTATAAACACTAGAGCGATTGGAAATGCATGCCCCACCCAGATATATGCCTCTTTTATGCCCATACATGGAGTCCTTTGTCAGGCATGCCCAAATATGGAGTCTATGCAGACATCAGAATGATGTCAGAACAACAGGCCAGCTCCGAGGTCAAACGCGCATGGTTAAGAATACTGAAGCTGTTTTGAAAGCTCGGTGTGTTTGTGAACGCAAATGTCTGACCTGTTCGGTACTCGGTTTGGTACCCATTTTGGTGTCAGCATCATGTTATGCTTTAGCTATTGAAAAATAGCAGATCTACAAGCTCATATCGCGCCACCGAGTGGCGCGATACGAGCTTGTAGGTCTGCTATTTTTGAAAAATCGAAGAGCGACTGACATTTCTAGAATCTGATCTCAGGTCAGAATGGGTTCATCAGACCAGTGTGTGTCCGGCGGAAACCTCGTATGAATCTGATCTCAGGTCAGAATGGGTTAATAAGATAAATCATAGTACTGTACCTATAGCACATGGTTAGCCTATAGCTTGTCGATTGCTATTGGTTACCCCCGAACTCCGTATTTATTTATGTATGCATACCCTTCCACTACAATGTTGAAAGGTATTGTGAGACTGTCTACTTGCTTGAGAACATGGCCTTTCACCTCACAATGTGTGCCCAGGTCAAGTGTCACTTCTTTCTTTGAGGCGCAATCCATATTCTACTGCCAGTCCAGCAAGTGCTACTACCGCAGAGAGGAGGACATTTTATAAAGATGTCAGCATATCACAGGGAGAAGGTGGCCTGTACGAGATCAACCTGGACGGCAGGAAACTGAAGACGCCGGGAGGGAAGCGGTTCACAGTGTCAAACGAACCTCTGGCCATTGCTGTAGCGACAGAATGGGATGCTCAGAAGGACACACTGAAGTTCTACACGGGGCGGCGGTGGCTCAGGGGTAGAGTGCCTGGATGGTAACCGTAAGGTTGCCAGTTCGAACCCGGGCTCCCCCAGAGTTACTGTCGAAGTGTCCTTGAGCAAGACACTGAACCCCTAATTGCTCCCGATGTGCTAGTTGGTGCCTTGCATGGTTTCCGCTGCCATCGGTGTATGAATGGGTGAATGTAATGCACAATCTCTGTAAAGCGCCTTGGATAAAGGCGCTATATAAATGCACCATTTACCATTTCTACACCATGCACATGACCACTCTGTGTAACACAGCGCTGGACAATCCAACTCAACGCAAGGAGGACGAAATGATCAATGCTGCTCTCGAGTTCTTGGACACTGATACTGTCTGTTACAGAGTGGATGAGCCATCAGGTTTGGTTGAGCTACAGAAGAATGAGTGGGACGGCCTATACTGCACTGGATTGAAAACAGATATGATGTTGTCATCAGCTCCTCGTCTAGTATATTAGGTCCTGAGATTCCCGAGAGGACCAAGGACAAATTCCGACAGCACCTCAAATCTTACAACTTCTGGTCCTTAACAGGTCTTGGCGCGGACTGCTGCTGGAGCTCTGTTAGTGCAACTTTCATCTGAGAGCTCCTCTGTCAAACGAAAACTCCTACAGGACTGAGCAGGATTACGAACCCTGTTAGTGTGTGTAAAATCTAGTAAATGGTACCTGAGAAAACAATCTGCTGCAAGAAACATGCTCAGTGGTGTCATGGCTTTTGTACAGCGGTTACAACGCACATTTAATGTTTTCTTCAACCAAGCAAGCATATACTGTGTAAGAATGGAATGCAAAAAAACCTCATTACCACAAAGGTTTACATGTGTAACTTGCCAGCCAAGCATGGGAATTATCAGCATGTCTTCTGGTCTGATTTCTCTCTACCAAAACAATCTGGTCTCATCTGTTCTGGACCTCACTGAACACTGTTCTTCTCTATGATCTGTTAAACAGGTCAACCATCTTCACCCCAGAAAAACCAAAACTTTGTATTTTATCAGCAGAACGGACCATTATGTACTTACCTGGCTCCAGCCCTGAATCGCCAGCCATAAAATAGGTTCTGGCGATTAACTACATTTGTCAGACTAGACCACATGTGGAGGCCACCAACTGTGGTATATTTTTCTCTAAGGCTAAGTCATGTTGCTGTGAATCAGTTCTCTGTCATCTGTGGCATTTTGGACACGGCATGTTTATAGGAACAGTGATTTGAGGTTGGAATGTTGACCCATTCTGACCTGAGATCAGATTCATACGAGGTTTCCGCCGGACACACACTGGTCTGATGAACCCATTCTGACCTGAGATCAGATTCTAAAAAATGTCAGTCGTTCTTCGATTTTTCAAAAATAGCAGACCTACAAGCTCGTAGCGCGCCACTCGGTGGCGCGCTATGAGCTTGTAGATCTGCTATTTTTAAATAGCTAAAGCATAACATGATGCTGACACCAAAATGGGTGCCCGTTCAGAATGGGATAATTCCCTGTCTGCGCTGTGTCATGTCTCAATACTGTAAACAACGTATGACATTTTAATAGTATCTCATGCTAATGTATCGAGTACTATTAAAGTCATACTAAAGGCATATTAAATATCCATAATGTGTTAGTTTAATCTACTACATATTTAGTTAATTTGTACTGTTTTGCACAGCAATCATCATGGATTTCTCAGTGTTTTGTCATTCAAAAAGCAAAGATTATCTCATGCAAATGGAGGTGCTGATGTGAGGAGAAAATATTCAGTTCATACGCTGAGTGAGCTTACCTATCATCTTCAGGTACTTACATTGTAATGTAATTAATATCCTGACTGACAAAGCCCAGTTGTATTTAAAATGTCTCAGCTTCATCGTATTGTCACTTGTTTTTTACAAAGTTGTTGCCAATACCTATGTTTCTATATCAGTGGTGCTCAATATTTCATGTTAAGGACGTGGGGTTCCGTCTCCATGTTAAATTTAGTTGTCATTTACAACTCATGTAAAAGTTTCACTTTCAGTACTAATTTGAAGGTGAGGGTCTATAGAACCATTTTGGTTCGAGTGGCAATCACCAAAATAAAAGAATTGGCCTATAGGGGGCGTAGTCAGGTGCCAACCCCCATCAGCCCTACCAACATAATATGTTGGTAGGGCTGATGGGGGTTGGATAATTTAATCAAAAGTTACAACAGTTTACATATTATGTAAACTGTTGTAACTTTTGATTAAATTATCCAATCTGAACATATGATATATGTATGGATTCACAATCAGGAGTAGCATTTGGTACTTAAACCTTATTAGACATATAATATTTGTTTACACCCAGTATTGGTGTAAATCCACAAAAATAGCAGGAAAAACGAGCTAAAAACTAGTAGTGGGGTCCCTAGACAGACCATCATTTACAACTCAACAAAAGTTTAACTTTCACTTCTAATTTGTAGATAATGACCTATAGAACAATTTTAGTTTGAGTGGCAAGTCTACAAATTTAAAAAGATATATATTTTTGCCATATTACCAAAATGGCCAAAATCGGAATTATGTTTATTTGAAAAATGTCTTAATTTTCTTATATTGCTGTTTTTTCTTTGTTTTTCTTGCTATATCAAGTTAATCCTGTGTGAGGAATCAACTGGATTTCAAATATTAATGTTTTTAATAATCTGATATAGAAACAAAATAAAGATGGCTGCCAATGTACATTGAATTACTACATTACGCCTAACTTCTATCCTGTTGAACCTAGAATGGTGATGTTGGTGCCTATACCTATGTTATCATGAATGACTAATTGTATAAAAACAAAATACATATAATAGGACAATATATAATATTTCACACAAATGAGACAATGCAGTACATATGTGGGGAACTAAAGTTAGATATTGGAATATAATACACCACTCCTGTGTTATATTTGTTTATTTTATTCTTTTAGTTATACTATGTACTGCCACTATAGGGGGCAGAGTAGCAGGTGTGTCTTAATTGTTCAGACTTGGTAGCTTGTTAGTTATAAGACTAAGCATACTGCAGAAGAGCATGAGCTGCACTGATTGCTCTCTTGTGGTATTGATATTTTGAAGGTAAGCAAAAAAGTTAAACATGTCATGAAGGATTCTAAAGTGTTTTTTATGAATATGGATAGTCATGTGGGATAATTAAGTGGCCAAAGTACTACATCCCAATAGTATGAGCTGGCATTAACCAAAGTAGTCTGTAGCTATAGCACAGGCTAAAACTAAAGGCTAGCTACAGTATAGCAATTATGCTGAGGAAGAAATTGTGTTTTCATTATTTTCATTATTATTACAATGGTAAATGTGAATGTAGCTATATGCACTGCTGACTGTTTTCTTGTATCTATTAACAGTTTGACTGTTTTTTACGATTAACCCGCATTTTAATCAACCCCCCTTCACTGCCGAGATTGTTGTATTACCTTTAGAGCATACGCTGAATTATTTGGGCTTTTAATCCGCGAAAATCCATCAAAAAAAGCTCCCGTGGTTTGTTATGATCTGTGTGTAGCATCCACCATCTTGGTGCACCCGGAAGACGCACACAAGATTGGTTTCAATGAGGCGTTGCAACCAATGCATTTCCATTGGCCTCAATTTCCCAGAAGCCCTAGCAGCCCACAGCATGTGACGATTTCCGGTTTCGTCATCACAGCGAAGCCATCCAGTCTCATACTCCGCGACGAAGACGGATTTTCTTTTGATTCATTACATTACGGCGGATTAAACACATAAAACAAAAGGCGGGTATGTCCGATACGGCAGCGACATTAACCTGGAGTAATCCATTCGCGGCACGGAAACTGTTAATATGTTGAGGCAAACTGTTAAATACAAAAGTTATATAATAATATAGTAATATAATATTTTCTATATTTTCTCATGATATGACCTTAACAGAAAACTAAACCTGGATAAAGTATTTGTCTGTTATGGCTGGGACAACGGAATGGCAGTTGTGCATTTTGTGCCAAAAGCAAACTGAGGAAAGACTTGTTTGCCCTCTTGCAAATCCAGTTGCCAGTCGTAGAGAAGGAGCCTACACATCATAGGCCTTGCAAGTCAGTTCAGAGCAATTGACGCTTCTGCCCACCCAGACGTTGAACTTCCAGATGCAGAATCCATGAAGCTAAATCGTGCATTCTGGCATACAACTTGTCCGCATCTGTATAGGGCAACAGCACTTGACAGTGCAAAAAAAGGCATTCTGGAGGTGCTGTGGCATTGGCAAGAAGATCATGCCGGACTGGTGCACCTGTTAATCGTAATAAATGTCTCTTTTGTGGTGAAGAAACATATGCAGCAGACCATTCGTTCCAGAAGGTAGAACTCACCCAAGAGATAAACGACAAGGCAGTTGCGCTGGGAGAAGACCGTATCGTGGCACTCCATGACTATCCATATTCATAAAAAACACTTTAGGATCCTTCATGACATGTTTAACTTTTTTGCTTACCTTCAAAATATCAATACCACAGGAGAGCAATCAGTGCAGCTCATGCTCTTCTGCAGTATGCTTAGTCTTATAACTAACAAGCTACCAAGTCTGAACAATTAAGACACACCTGCTACTCTGCCCCCTATAGTGGCAGTACATAGTATAACTAAAACAACAAATAAACAAACAAACACAGGAGTGGTGTATTATATTCCAATATCTAACTTTAGTTCCCCACATATGTACTGCATTGTCTCATTTGTGTGAAATATTATATATTGTCCTATTATATGTATTTTGTTTTTATACAATTAGTCATTCATGATAACATAGGTATAGGCACCAACATCACCATTCTAGGTTCAACAGGATAGAAGTTAGGCGTAATGTAGTAATTCAATGTACATTGGCAGCCATCTTTATTTTGTTTCTATATCAGATTATTAAAAACATTAATATTTGAAATCCAGTTGATTCCTCACACAGGATTAACTTGATATAGCAAGAAAAACAAAGAAAAAACAGCAATATAAGAAAATTAAGACATTTTTCAAATAAACATAATTCCGATTTTGGCCATTTTGTAAATTTGGCAAAAATAAATATATTTTTTAATTTGTAGACTTGCCACTCGAACTAAAATTGTACTATAGGTCATTATCTACAAATTAGAAGTGAAAGTTAAACTTTTGTTGAGTTGTAAATGATGGTCTGTCTAGGGACCCCACTACTAGTTTTTACCAATACTGGGTGTAAACAAATATTATATGTCTAATAAGGTTTACGTAAGTACCAACTGCTACTCCTGATTGTGAATCCATACATATATCATATGTTCAGATTGGATAATTTAATCAAAAGTTACAACAGTTTACATATGTTGGTAGGGCTGATGGGGGTTGGCACCTGACTACGCCCCCTAGAGGCCAATTATTTTATTTTGGTGATTGCCACTCGAACCAAAATGGTTCTATAGACCCTCACCTTCAAATTAGTACTGAAAGTGAAACTTTTACATGAGTTGTAAATGACAACTAAATTTAACATGGAGACGGAACCCCACTAATAATTACAATCATGTTATGCTTTAGCCATTTAAAAATAGCAGATCTACAAGCTCATATCGCGCCACCGAGTGGCGCGATACGAGCTTGTAGGTCTGCTATTTTTGAAAAATCGAAGAGCAACTGAGATTTCTAGAATCTGATCTCAGGTCAGAATGGGTTAATCAGACCAGTGTGTGTCCAGTGGAAACCTCGTATGAATCTGATCTCAGGTCAGAATGGTTTAACTGGAGTGATTCACTGACCTCCGGCTGCAGCGTAGTGGCTGAGGACACTCCTGTCTCTGTAGACGGACAGACCAGTGCTCACAGAGCTGAGGAAGAGGAGGAAGAGTTCAATGGTTCAAACTAAAGCAGTGGTTTTCATTTTATTTTATTCCATAGTCTTAGTTTTTCTCTAATAAAGTAGTTTTTATTTGTTTTCTCATGTTCTCCTTGAAAAGTGTCTTTAAAGTACTCATATAAATAATTGCTCTGATGAAGGCTGCATAGCCGAAACGCGTTAGCGTAACTTTTTGGTGTTTGCCAATAAAGAAATGGAAATGTGAGTACCTTGTCCCCCGCTTGTTAATTTTTTTGGATGTGCTACCTTTTTGGAATTTTTAATTCCTATTTTTTAATGTATACTTGATTTGGGTTTGGCACTCCACTGAAAGCCATTGCTGATGCGCAACCTCTTTTTCTCATATAAATAATATTATCACTATTATTATTACTACTTGTTTTATTGCCTATGCTTATGTAGAAAAAAAAGCTCACTGCTCAGGTCAAATAGGCCTATTGATATGCGATTAAGATTAATTAATCACAAAGCACAACGTTTTTTAATGGACCCATAAGTGTTTATTATTTAAGTTAGGTTTTGCCATAATCATGTCTTTTGCCATAATCAGGTAGCTTTACAACAAAGATGTATTCGGTATTCGGTATTCGGCCAACTGTTTCCTATATTCATTCCTATATGCATCAGGAATACACGCTTCATTTAAGCACACAAAAGTAAAAAGTTAATCTCAAGACTTTTTAATGGAATACTTTAAATGCAATACGATGAAGCAATAGGATTAACGTTAAAAGCTGCACTTGGCAAGTGGCAGCAAGAGGTATCGGTATTATTCATACTAGTGCACCACTGAAGCTCACTGCGGTAAATGTACAGCATTTTAATCAAGGGCAATGAGCTACTATACAGTACTTGTAATAATGTGTTTTTTATATGCGACTTTAGATAAATCACATCTTAAATCTTTCCTGTGGCAAGGTTACCCAGAACTATTCGATATCAATATCAATATTGATATATTGTTTTAAATTGAGTTTTAAATCGAGCCCTTGTGAGTCCGTGGGCAGCCTGAGGAGCTCAGGCTTGATAAATCACCGTTTTGCTTTAAATCACTTTAAAACTATTTTTATCAAAAAGGGCAAACCTTATTTCTTTCCTTGTTGCACTTTATATTTTACCCGTTATGCTACTGTTACTATTACTATTATACCCCGTCTGTCTGTATGTGGAACTTTTCTTTTAAAGATATGTTTTGGGGCTTTTTTGCATTTATTGATAGATTTTACAGTAGACTGACAGGAAATGGGGAGAGAGAGATGGGGAGTGACCAGGGGGGCAGTCAGCCAGATATTTCGTGAAGCCTCATTTGAAATCGGTAGTTCATAATAATGGCCTGTTGTGGCGCTGGACTGGACCCAAAAAGCCCCATAGCTCCATAGAGGCCCATGTATTTTGGCCCAACTTCACCTAGACTGTATTACCTTAATAAACATGGTCATGAATACTTTCTTCTTCCAGTCACTAGTTTAAAGTCTCATTTCTAATGTCATAATATTCTTTTTGGAAAATTATGGTTCCATTAATTAAAAAAATGACCATAAAGAAAAAAAAACATTGCGTATGTTCTGAGGGGCGTGGCTACCGTTACAGTCTATGATCGGGATTCCCCTCCCACTCGAGTCAAAATAAAAACCAACGGAGAAGAAGGGGGGAAGTCCCGCCTCGTTGTCTGGGCAGCCAATGGCCAGCTGGTCCAAAACGGAGGCAGCCAATGGCCAGCTGGTACCAAACGGATCTAGAAAGATGGCGACTTACAGTGCAGGAATAACAGGCTTCATTTTACGTCCATGTTAGACCCGGCGAACGCTTTGTCCATATTTTTTACAGTCTATGGGAGTGACACACGGCAAAGGCCGTCAGGCTGGCTCAGCAGCCTAGGTGCCCAGACGGTACAGCTAAGGGCCTGTGCCCCATTTTTGAGTGGTGCAACCACTCCAAGGAACAGCAATGTACCAGTAGGGGCAAAAGTGGCGCTGTTGTGCCAGAGAGAGAGAGAGATAGTGTTGCACTGTTGCCTGCTAATTACAGAGAGAGGGAGAGAGAGAGAGAGAGAGGCACACGTGTGTGATTTTTAAGTGTAGTATTATGTTTTGCTCACTTGAACAAAGTGACGAAAGCGGTCACCCTCCAACTCCACCTCCAGCCGAATCGGACAAAGCCCCGGATGGCAGCGTGGTGAGCTGAACGCTGACACACCAGAGAGGACAGAAGTGACAGAGAGAGAGAGGACAGAAGTGACAGAGAGAGAGAGGACAGAAGTGACAGAGAGAGAGAGGACAGAAGTGACAGAGAGAGAGAGAGAGGACAAGAGAGACACAATTCAAAAAATGCCTTCTGAAGAACAGTGTTTTTGTTCTGGTTCTCATACCTTTCCATGTCAAGAGTATTTGACACCCATCTCAAAAAAGAAATTGTTCCAGGGACCCCCAGAAGCAAAGATTTTAGTTAACCCATTCTGACCTGAGATCAGATTCACACGAGGTTTCCACTGGACACACACTGGTCTGATTTACCCATTCTGACCTGAGATCAGATTAAAAAAATGTCAGTCGTTCTTCGATTTAAAAAAAAATAGCAGACCTACAAGCTCGTATCGCGCCACTCGGTGGCGCGATATGAGCTTGTAGATCTGCTATTTTTCAATAGCTAAAGCATAACATGATGCCAACACCAAAATGGGTGCCCGGTCAGAATGGGTTAAAAATGTAAATTTATAAAAAAAAAATTAACATAAAAAACAAATTCAATGATTAGCGCAAATTTTCACAATTTAGAAAGAATAGCAGATCTACAATAGCAGATCGCTATGAGCTTGTAGATCTGCTTTTTTAAGTATAAAATATGGTTACAAATATGGGAAAATGTATAATACTAGCCCCTCACACACACACACACACAAAGCTTACCACCGCCTCCAAACGGCTGGTGTACACATCGGCCTGGCTGAGGTGAATAAACGTCTCTCTGGCGTGGCGTGCGGCCGGCAGGCCTCCGTAGATCATTCCTCCTACGGCCGCAGCAAAGCCGCTCTTTATAACGTTGGTGAGCTCCTCAGGATAGCGCTGGTTCTGCCTGGAGGGACAGACCATGTACAATCAAGAGTTATTTCTTACCTGGCGGTATATGCTAAGAATACTACTACTACTACATACTAAAACTAATACATAACTAATAATAATAGTCAATGGCATTTTATGATAAAGTGTACCTTCTGATTAAGCTGTGGTGTTTAGACCACTGATAGACAGCCTTTTTTATTTGAAGGAAGCCCAACTTGGAACCCTGAGACATTTGGTCCAATATAAGCTGGCATTCTTGTATATTATCTACTTGTATGTACTTAATAATCTAACTATAAATGCACCAAGTCGGTGTGTGTTTGTGTGTGTGTGTGTGTGTGTGTGTGTGTGTACGTCTGTAATCCATGTAACTCGATAACCGTTCGCCCCACCAACTTCAAATTTGACACACGCGTTCCACACCCCCCACAGGGAGTGCAGTGCCCGGTGTCGGTGCGACACACGGTTGTCCGGAACCGCCCCAAAAAGGCCAACGTTGTGAACCACTGCTTTAGACCAAGGAATACCATGGGCGTGGGGGGGGGGGGGGATACCATGGGCATGGGAGAATAAAATCTGATTGATAAAAACACTGACAGAGCAGGAACAACAACAACAACAACAACAACATCAAAGGGACAGTAGCACTGACTCCCGGTCGAAGAGGTCCTTGATGCGGTCCCAGCCCGTGTCCGGGAACTCGGGTTTTCCGATGATACTAGGGACGATAGGAGGTGCGGTGGAGGGGGAGGAGGAGGAGGAGGAGGAGGAGGAGGGGGGCGCCTGTGCCTCGTCGTCAGCTGCATGGACCCGGGGGAGCGGGAAGCAGCAGGAGGAGGAGGACGAGAAAAGAGGAGACGGAGAAGTGGAAGCCGGCCTCGCGATCTGGACGCCGCCGAAGCCCTGCAGATTAAGCCAGCGCCCGGTGAGGAGCGCGCCGCCGCCCCGGGGCCCCGAATCTGTCTGGGCTGCCTGGCCCTCCACCGCGGGCCACCGCGGCCCAGGATCCATCACCACGGGAGACGGACACACGCTTCAGTTGTCACGAGGCTGCAGAGAGTGGAGGGGTGTGGGGGAGAGAGTGAGACACACCAACACATGGCCATCACAGGATGGGACTCACACTACATCTGCATCTAAAATAAACAGCCTCGAGGCATTGGGGTTTGCATATCACCGCCATCTGCATTCTGTTCAATGATACGCTGAAATCCCTCTATGTTAATTCATCCGTTTGAGAACTCTGAGTGAGAATCGTACATACTTAATGCATCAGGTCCAGGGGTCACCAACATGTCCGTACAAATGTTAGATTTTCTTTTTAACACACCATTATATTGATTCTTATTTTTTATCATAAGACCCAGTTACTGAATGTCAAGTTTTCTTCAGAATTGTGTATATGTAGAATCTGATTTACTACGACACTATGGCACATTAGGAGTCCCTTAACTCTGAGAGTGTACACGGGTCCATTAAGGTTCCATCTGTACACTCTCAGAGTTACACACCTGTTATGGTCATTCTTTGTGTATGATTGTCCGCTTATTTTGTAATATCCACCACAAGCCAACACAGCTATGACCCCTGAAGGGTCCATTTGGTAATAGAATGTCTACTCTAACCTCTCAGTCTTAGAGTTAAAACACTATGGATTTCAAAAGATGTTGGTTTTTTTGCAACCCTTGATGAGATAAAAGACATAATTTACCTGCTGTGTGTGCTTTCTGTATCATTGTACACACTGTGTGAGCATTAGAAATCCAAAAGAATGGAGCAGTATATTAACAAAATATTAATAATAGCATGTATTATAACAGCAGAGTATAATAGTAAGTGCAGTACAGTACCTGACTGTCATAGGCTGTCATTACATGAGCTATAGCATTAGCCTCTTAGCATTCTGTCACAGCTTACCGGTGGACAGCAGTGAACCATTCACTGCCAGCATCACAGACTAGCAGCACCAAGGTTGGCTCTCTTGCTGACGGCTTTCTCAGATCTGTCTATATATTATCTACTGATAACTACACTATTCATGTCCTTGTAGTTCTTCATTTATGAACCCCGGCTTCAGTCACTATATGCCGACCCTTCACCTTGACTGTGTGTGCTGCAGTAGCACGTCATGTGTGAAAACAGCGACGCCTGGTGGAGGAGGACCGAATGTTCAACGTGAAATTTGTATTCACAGTTTGTAGAATGGGTACAGTTCAGAAGAAAATACAGGCCAATAGAAAAACTGCTAATGAGGATATAACCAGGAAAACCACAAAGACTTTTGTTTACATCAGGGTCGTCCATTTTCAATCCATCACAACATTTAAAGATGGAAAAAAAGGAAATCATACAGTTAAAGAAAGTTATTAAAAAAGGGGGGGAAATAGGGGGGTATCAGTTGGGAAATGGTGAAACAACCAGCTGTGAAAGTTTTAACTGATGACATTTACCAGTGAAACAAATAGGCTGTCATTGTAAAAACACATTACCTGGGAAATGATTTCATACAGGTACAAAGGATGTGTGATGTCAGCGTTACTATTCAATCTTGCAATAGACTGGGTCATGACTCATGAGGTGAACAGAAGACAATGCAAGGCAAGAGGGATACAATGGATCCTGCATTTCACCATTGAAGAACTTGACTTTGTGGATGACCTCGCCCTTATGTCACACACACACACACACACACACACACACACACCTTCAGGAAAAAAACAGACTCCAACACAAGTTGGACTGATCGTTAACAACAATAAAACCAAAATCATGCCCATCAACACCAATTCACCAACACATACAACAATAGAGGAACAGGTATTGTAAAATACAGATCACTTCACATATCTTGGAAGCATCATTCACTAACTAAGGACATTGAAAACCGGATCAACAAAGCATACACATTAACCTTCATAAGACTTAAACAAATCTGGAAATCAAAGCAATACAGCACAAATACAAAACTCCCGATTTACCAAAGCTGCGTACTCTCAACACTACTATACGGTGCTGAATGCTGCACAACAACGGAAAACGACATCCATAAACTATAAACTATCCACTTTGCACACATCATGCCATCTCAAACAATAACCTCCTCAACATCACCCAACAAGACAACATGCACAGTAAAATCGACAAACGCAGGTGGACCTGGATTGGCCATGTCCTCAGAATGGTCATCAACACATTACACTGGACGCCAGAAAGAAAGGCAGGCCTAAAATGACATGGCGTAGCTCGTAGGACAATCGAGGAGCTCCAGCAACAACATCAGAGCTGGGGGACCATAGAGAAGATGGCCAAAGACAGATGCAAGTGGAGGAACTTTGTTGCTGCCCTATGCGCCAGCCAGCGCAACAGGGATAAGTAAGTAATGATTTCATAGTTCATACTATCATATTTTCATATTATTTGCTTTATTAGATTTGCATCGTGTTATTGCCTGTGGGCATCTGAAAGTTTCTTTCTCCTACCCAGTTGTACTTAAAAGAAAACGTGATAAAATATTAATGACCAAACACCAAAGCAAGGCAACCAATAGGAATATGAAAGGAACCATGGATATTGTTCAATAGAAATGCAAGTAAGTAATACGCAATAGTAAGAAAAAAAGATGCAACTTGAGCTTCAGATTTTCAGAATATTTAATGGTTTTACATAATGAAAAGACAATTAAAAAAAAAATCCATCCCATCACAAGCATTTGATATTCTAATGTAGGCCTATTTGTGGTTATCAAGGACATCTTTATTCCTTCTCAGCATGTTCTTATGATGACCCTTTTGATAAAATAAAAGGTCTGTGAGGTCGCTGACTAAACATAACTGCGCCGTTAGTACAGACTTGTCGTTATGAGTATGAGAGCTTAGTCAGGACAAAGATGTTTTGTTACAGACATAACTCTACTCAATAGTCGGGTGTCATATTCATGTTTACCATCATCAAGTAATTTCCTGCAAACCAAGCGAGTGTGATGTAAATATTGAGAGCTTTGTTTTAGTGTTATATAAAAAAAGAAATACATCAATACAACCAAGTAAGTACCTCAACAACACCACCACCACATCCCATTATTACAGTAACCAAAAGAGTGTAAACAGCGAGAACTTGGCTTATAGGCAAAATAATGTGAATACTAAAACATATTCAATACGCTGGTACCGCTATTAACTCATCGTGGCACGTTCTCTATATTATTTTAAAATCAACAGCACATTAAGTGTTTCCCGTAAGGTTTTCTGTATGTCTTAATAAAAATAAATTATTGCTTTATGTTGGCACTTAGTGTAGAATTAAGTACTGATAAGTTGATCTATAGTGTTGAGTTGACACAATTAAAAAAGCATAAGGCAGATAGGACTCAGATGACATTTTAGACTGTTTCCATCAAACAAACAAAACATGCAAGTCTGGCTGTGGATCAAACTTATTATCCCATTCTGAACGGGCACCCATTTTGGTGTCGGCATCATGTTATGCTTTAGCTACTGAAAAATAGCAGATCTACAAGCTCATATCGCGCCACCGAGTGGCGCGATACGAGCTTGTAGGTCTGCTATTTTTGAAAAAAAATCGAAGAACGACTGACATTTTTTAGAATCTGATCTCAGGTCAGAATGGGTTCGTCAGACCAGCGTGTGTCCGGCGGAAACCTCGTATGAATCTGATCTCAGGTCAGAATGGGTTAAGCTGGTAATGTTCTTCCCGCAGCTCACTAGAGGGCGCTGTGGCAATGATATCAGGCAGGTTTTCTAAACTGTGGCTATTTTGACTGGCTGTTTGGTGTCACTCACTGAGCAAGACAATTTGCTCTGAAACACTAATCCCCCCCCTGCCACCAAAAAAGAATAATCGTCGAGTATTGGCATACACAGCCAGGGAAAATAAAATATTCCCAAAAATATGATTTCCCGTTAACCCATTCTGACCTGAGATCAGATTCATACGAGGTTTCCGCCGGACAAACACTGGGTCTGATGAACCCATTCTGACCTGAGATCAGATTCTAAAAATGTCAGTCGCTCTTCGATTTTTCAAAAATAGCAGACCTACAAGCTCGTATCGCGCCACTCGGTGGCGCGATATGAGCTTGTAGATCTGCTATTTTTTAAATAGCTAAAGCATAACATGATGCTGACACCAAAATGGGTGCCCGTTCAGAATGGGTTAAGTGACACCACAATATTTGATCTATCACACAATTCATCAACACTAAATAATACAATCTGAATAGGCAACGTGTGTGTGTTGGTCAATACAAAGGTATTAAACCCAGTGACTACGAGAGGGAGAAAATAGCCTCTAGGCTGTTGCTGGCTCTTCTTTTAAATGTGTATTCATAAATTCATAAAAGGACCACTTCACCACTAACCCTCACCCTCACTAATAAACATGCAATTTTTTTCTACTCTGTCTGTGTCTCATAGGAGGGCTGTTGGCAGTTCAGAAACCGTCTCCCAGTGACATCATCGATGGGGAAAAGTTGCAATGCGAAAATGGAAGCCATCGTTCTCACTATAATGAAAATCGAAATATCTTTGTTTAAAAAAATAATCTGCCTAATGATGATGTCACTGGAAGACTGTTTCTAAACTGCCCACAGCCGTCCTATGAGACACAGACTGAGTAGAAAACATCGTGCCATTTTTTCATGATTATTAGTGAGGACCTATTATATGAAGATAGGTTGAAAAGTGGTGAAGTGGTCCTTTAAACAATGAACTAAAATGAAATTGAATTGCCCTGGTCCATTACTTTCTCTGAACAATATTAGCCCACAGTGTCAACGTAAAGGAATGAGATATAATCCATTGTCTCGGTGAAAGACAATTCAGTGGGAACTGGGAAGAAATTATGTGTCCTTGGATTATCAGACTGTAGTGACATCATCAACACCAATAGCTTATTCTAAACTGGTAACAGCCCGTTTAGCCCGACTTGATACCAGCAATAGCATATCCAGCATTTAATATAAATCAGACCCGTCTGAGTGGTGCTGTACTGTACTTGTGCTGCACTGTACAAGCCCTCCTCCCTGGCCTGTGTATGTCTGTGTCTGTGTGTTAGGCTGTGCAACAGTGCCACTTGGTGGTGAACAAACGCTATAACGCTATTTTCCCAGGGACCAAGGGACACACATAGCCGTCTATAGGAGTGGTTGCACCACTCAAAAATTTAAATCAACTCATACTGTATCTCTGCTGACTGCACATCCAAGCCGGGGTCAGCAGTGGAACAATGAATTCATCATAAGTGTAAGATCATTCAAGTTAACACAAATTAGTTCATGGTGGCAACAACGGTAGACTCTCATGACATTTCATTAGCGGCTGTCCCAGACAAACTTGGGAAACTGCCTGGAAATCCACATTCTCTGCCGTTTTAAGTCATCATACATATGCATGGAATAAAGCAAATTCAAATCTCAATGTTTTAGGCCGACCAGCTGAGGAAATCATGACATTTTCTGAGACCATTCATGTTTCTGGAAGAGGCTTTTAAAACTTGTATTCTATTGCTAGTTTGATCACCTCAAATACTCTTTCATCTTAAAAAGAACTAATGACTGAAAATAGCCAATCTACAAGCTCAAAACACATCGCAGTGCGACGTGTTGTGAACGCAGCAAGTTTTCACATAATACACGCTTGGCTTCTATGGAATCCAAACGACTGCGACTGAGAACTTTAAATCGATGCATATGTTTTTGGACTGTGACTTAAGTGCTTGAGAAATAAAACAAAAACAAAAACACACATTGGTAGTAGTGTTATTTCACCTGAGCAAATAAAGCCTTTCTCTCTCAAACTACAGCTGCTGTAGACAGTGTCTCCTGGAGGTTTTAGCACCGTGTCTCCTATAGGTTTAAAGTTTCTATCCCGTTGGGCCCGTGTGTCTCCGGCGCTAGAGCTCCGTCCTGCTGGGTTTGTGTGCTATCTGGTTGCAGGAGGCCTTCCTCTTGGGTTTGTACTGCAGCAGACGGCCGAAGTCGCTCAGGAGTCTCTCCCAGTAGCACGACACGTCCTCCATACGCAGGTGGTCCAGGATGAACTTCTGGCCCCTGTGTGAGGTGAGCGGGGGAGGGAGAGAGAAGGCCATAGTGAAACAGTTGTGTGTGTGTGTGTGTGTGTGTGTGTGTGTGTGTGTGTGTGTGTGTGTGTGTGTGTGCGTGTGCATGAATGAAAGTGAAAATGTGTAAAACTGGCTACTGTACCTTATGGCAATTTCCTGTGCAATGGCATCATTTTCCTGGACATACTGAAGCAGTTCTCTGAACAGGAAAGAAAGCAACATTAAAAAACGTGTCAGGCAGTTAACACGTTTGATGCTTTAGACAAGTACTCGTCCTATCAAATAAATACGCTTGGTGTTCAGGACTAGTATACCGGTACTCGTTCTAAGGCGTTTAATATCGATATAAGAATGCCTCTCTGTTTTGTTTCTGTTTATGCATATCCATTTAGCTTCTGTATTAGCTACGGTCTTTCAATGCCGTTTTCTCGGAAACTACGGCGCTGGCAATGCGGCCTCTGATCACGTGGCACCCAGGTACTACCACTTTTGTCCACCAGGTGGCACTCAGTGTTAAAGCAATGGTTCTCAAAGTGGGGTCCACGGATCCCACTGGGTCCTTGAGGGGGTTCCAGGGGGGTCCCCAGCTATAATTATGAACCAAATTGACCTTTATAGGTCTGAGTGTACAAATCGGTATGTGGCTTAAAACCCATTTTGGGGCGGGAACCCGTTTTGGTGTTAGCATTATGTCGTGCTTTAGCTATTGAAAAATATCAGATCTACAAGATCATAGCGCGGTGACCTGATACTTTTGTCGAAGAACCACTGACATAGAAACATAGCTTTTTCAGAAAACTGTCAGGATGTAGAAGACATTTTTAGAATCTGATCTCAGGTCAGAATGGGTTAATAATGCAAACCAAACTGGGCGTTCATGAAATGAAAATCTTCGAGATCCAGCGTTTTTTTAAGTCAGAACCTCGTAGTTGAGCAACAAATGAGTCACCTGACGTCAGAGAGGTCCTGTCTGAGGGGGATGTAGTGGACCCAGGGCCGGAGCTGGGAGTAGAAGAACTCCTGCCACTCGTCTCCGACATGGAACACCAGAGAGCCGCACAGGAACAGGTGCTTGAGGCGGAAACTGGCCGCCACGCCGCGGAAGTTGAACAAGTATCTGTGAAAAAGGTCGAAGACAAGACAATTGAGAGCTATAGATAAATAATTGCACTGTTGCACAATGCATGGCATAAAGCTATAAAAAAAAAACATCTCATGACTGAAATCAGATTAGGATTGAATCTGTGGTTTGTGAAACAGCGTGAAGGTTTCCTAAACAATGAACTAATAAGTAAGGACTGTGATGTTTAGCCCATTCTGACCTGAGATCAGATTCTAAAAATGTCTATTACATCCTGACAGTTTCATTATTAACCCATTCTGACCTGAGATCAGATTCTAAAAGTGTCTTCGATTTTTCAAAAATAGCAGACCTACAAGCTCTTAGCGCGCCACTCGGTGGCGCGCTATGAGCTTGTAGATCTGCTATTTTTCAATAGCTAAAGCACGACATGATGCTAACACCAAAATGGGTTCCCGCGCAGAATGGGTTAAATTCTATTTTTCTAGATTGAGGCTTTACTTTCATGATATCCGAGAGTATTGCGGTTTTATGGAAGATACATGTTTTCCATTCCTAGTTTGACCACTTCAAATACTATTTTAATCTTAAAACAACTAATAACTGAAAATAGCCGATCCACAAGCTCAGTTCTAATTTCAGTAGTAAGAGATGCTTCTACAGAGAAGACATAGTGGCTGCTGTGGAATCCCAATGACTGAAACCAGTCGTGGCGAATGAGAACTTTAACCCATTCTGACCTGAGATCAGATTCTAAAAACGTCTGTTTGATAATGACAGTTTTCTGAAAAAGCTATGTTTCTATGTCAGTCGTTCTTCGATTTTTCAAAAATAGCAGACCTACAAGCCACCGAGTGGCGCGCTATAAAGCATAACATGATGCTAACACCAAAAGGGGTTCCCACCCAAAATGGGTTAATCCATGACAATGTCTCAAGAGGTACATATGTACACCTGTAACTGAATGATGAAATGAGCTCAACTTCCTTTAAAACACAGCATGAGTTATTAGCAGAGATTGTAATAGTATGTACAAAACATAACACACAACTTGCACTGATCTAAAATACCCAATTAGTTTGATAATCCTATAATATGTGTGTGCTTACATGTGCCCAACTTGTTCTTGCGGTTAACACTCTTGCCTGTGGGATAACATGTAACTTTACTCTACCATTAACCGTCTCATTCTCTCCATTAACCCTCTAAGACCCAGAGTTGCTTTTTAGCAACAATTTTATTTAATTTAATTACTAATTTTTTTTTTAATCAGTGATGTTCATTGCAATGCCATTTCAATGCCATTGGTCATGATATTTGCATACAAATACCCCCCACAGAGGCTGCAATTCACACAAATAAAGAATGTCTGGACTGAATTTTGAACATTTTTTAACCTAAGACTTTTGACCTTTAACATTTTGACTGCGGAAAACGATTTACCAGACTTTTAATCAACCCCCCTTCATTGCCGAGATTGTTGTATTACCTTTAGAGCATACGCTGAATTATTTGGGCTTTTAATCCGCGAAAATCGAGCGAAAAAAGCTTCCCCCGTTTGTTATGAACGGCCGGACCACCCGCCATCTTGGTACACCCGGAAGACGCAGCACAGGAGCCTCCTCCATGAGGCGTTGAACCCCATTCGTTTGTATTGGCCTCAATTTCCCAGAAGCCCTAGCAGCCCACAGCATGTGACGATTTCCGGTTTCATCATCCAAACAGATGCATCTACTCTCTTTCTCCGCGGCGAAGAAGGAATTTCTATTTATTTTTTACATTGCGGCGGATTAAACACATAAAACAAAAGTCGCGTATGTCCGATATGGCAGCGACATTAACCTGGAGTAATCCATTCAAAGCACGGAAACTGTTAACCTAATAAAAGTAGGTAAAATAATTGTAATATATGTTTTTTTGTGATCATTAGAATGTCTAGAACATGTTTTATTCATTATTGTGAAAGATATCCCCAAAATGTAAATTATTAATTTATTATATTATTATATAATTATTATATAATTATTATAAATTTTTCATCAAACTTTATTTTTTTTAACATATTTTTAGTCTTAGTCCTAGTAGTACAAAGTAGTAGTAAGGTTGAAATCTATTTTTTGCAAGTAGAAATTAATGCGGGTGTTAGAGGGTTAAAGCATCCTTTGTCTCCGTTCTAAGGAGGACATGCTTACTTGTATTTACAGTGATCCACCAACGGTATCTCCTTGGCTGGAGGTCTCCCCAATGTGTCCTAAAAGACGAGAGAAAGACAAAAAAACTAAATCTAGGATGATCTCCTTCTAAGCACAGCAACAATGTAACCTATGTATGTGTACAGTATATGAATGGCTGTACAATAATATATAGATGCAAACATATCCAAAGTCAATATATAAAATGAACAGCTACCAAATACCATGCAGCCTAATAGCCTAATTATCACAAACAACGTACCCAGGTAATTAGTTGTGTCTTTTCCCTTTGCCTCAAGCAGAGGATAGGTGGCGTTTACGTTAACCACAAACAGAAGTGTTTAAAAGTGAAGGATTCTCTGTGTTAAGCCCCACCCGGCGTACACTGTACAATATGTGGACCATGGTGACATTGATCAATTCTTGATAAAAAGCTTCTAATATATTATTTAGGCCCCAAAATCTATAAATCTCACACTATCTCACACTTTTTTTCCCACTTGAGCACCTGCCCCTCTAAATGTCTGTGCACGCCACTGCCACCCGGGAACAGTATGTCATGCAAAAATCAAATAAATGCTCATTTCATAACGTCAACGTTGACATGAGACCGACCCGGTCAGACTTCCAGGCCTGGTTCTTGGTGTACTCGGCGTCGACCAGCTCTGGAGCCTCTCTGGACAGCAGTATCAGAGGGTCCCGCTCCGGGCTGGTCCTACAAGGACAAAATCCATAAGCTTCACTTTTCATGCCACCAGTTACATGCTTTTATGGAGCATTTGTAATAGAAGACATGTTAACACATTTAGTACAGGAAGTGCCTTCAAAATAAAGGCTATAGAGTGCCAGAGTTGTCTGATCGCTTTTACTTTGAAAGCCATGAAACAGGAAACACTTGCCTAAAAAAGTTGACTTTACAAAGGGACCTCACATCCCCGATCATCTTAATATATTGTTTTACGCTCCAAAAAGCGTTCATATTTTGCGGGAGAGACGGATGAGGAACAGAAATGAAGCGCCAGCATATCGATCCATTCATCACCACGGAGAGCGCCCTGGATTAGGAGATACGAGTCATTCTTTCCGCCGCGCTAACATGGGAGTCAATGACAAGCTAATAGTTGCACTGAGCGTTAGCATAGGGCAAGCGAAAAGCGAAATGCCAAAAAAAAAAAAAGGAAAAATTCTGAATATTCTTATCTCGCCCCGCGTCGCTGGGACGTCGCTAGGACGTCCTCACACGTCAATAGTACTAATATTTCGGGGTCCTTATGACGTTCTCAGACGTCCTATGTATAGAATCATGTTAACGAGTCCGAGAAAAGTGTCTGGTGTGATGTGCGATAGGAAAGTATCGGCAAGCATGAAAGGGAAGGATGTGGTGGTGAGACCAGCTATGTTGTCTGTTTTAGAGACAGTCGCACTGAGGAAAAGACAGGAAGCAGAGCTGGAGGTAGCGGGGACTAAAATGTGGAGGTTCTCTCTGGAACGAGTACATCAGAGGGACAACGCATGTTGGAGATAAAGCCAGAGAGGCCAGACTGAGATGGTTTGGACACGAGGAAGGATAGTGAGTAGTATATCGGTATATGTTGAGGTTGGAACTGCCAGGCAGGAGGCCTAGAGGAAGACGAAAGAAGAAGATTTATGAAGTTAGTTGGTGTGAGAGAAAAGGAGGCAGAGGACAGGGTGAGATGGCGACCCCCTGAAGGGAAAAGGAGAAGAGCACAATGAACGCATGAAGTAAACCGACTGAACACTTTTTTCATGTAACACATTTAATATTTATGGAGACTTTACAGGCTAGTCATGATAAGCAGTATAATGCTGTGATAATATTGTGCGTTCTGTATTAATGTGCTTTAGACTGACCTGGAGCCTCTAAAGAATCCTCGGGGCTCTTTCCTCTTCCATGACCACTGTGCCGCAGACCTAACGGAAACGACCAGTTACCACCAACAGTAGTAAACAAACAACATGCACAGTAAATCCCAGAAGAATCCCATAGTTGGATCATTCTTGAATTTCTATTCAACGAACTTTGAGCCTTTTTGGCGTTGCTGAGAGTGTACGAACGGACCATTACGCATCGATTATTTTGCTTCCATTTGTACACTCCCCCACAGAGTTATGGGGGTCTAATGCAGTGGTTCCAAAGCTTTTCAGGTCGAGACCCAAAAGAGAGATTAGACGTTTGCTAAAAAATAGCAGATCTACAAGCTCACAACGTGCCACTTTGTGCCGTGTTGTGAGCTTGTAGCCGGGCTATTTTCACTAGTACTTCTATGACATTTAGTTTTCTTCATGAAATTACTGAAAAGATTTGGGAAACGGTGGTCAACACATTCCAAACTGGCAGTCCTTGAAATTAACCCATTCAGTCTGGGTGGGAAACCCCTTTTGGTGTTTTAAGCATTATGTTATACTTTAGCTATTGAAAAATAGCAGATCTACAAGCTCATAGAGCTCATATGAGCTGGCTGCTACGGCGAGCTTGTAGAGCTTGTAGATCTGCTATTTTTCAAATATCGTGAAAATGTGGCCCAAATCTTTGAATAATATATTCTTTCAGAGCGAACGTTTTTAACTCAAATCTTTGCTTCTGGGGATGGGGGGGGGGGGGGTCACTGGAACAACATATTTTCAGACGGAGGTCCGCGGCCAAATACAGACAATTCAGGCGGTCCTTGACTGGAAAAAGGTTGAGAACCACTGACATACAGAAACATAGGGTTTTTCAGAAGACGTTCTGTAAGTTAAAAAGCTTACTTTTTCAGGTCATCCCTCATCAGGTCCCATCGTCCCAGTCCAGTGGGGTATATGGGCCACACAGCAGGGCCTCCCTCCCAGAAGGTCCACGCGGGGTACATGATGTCCTGGTAGTCAGCCGTCTGCAACGCCACAGCAGCACAAAACACAGACAATAGGGACCCGAGATCAGATTCTAACTAGAAAAAGTGCCCTTCTGGGCACAGGTCTCCACCAGGATAGGAATGTAGGACATTGCAGCTTGCCTTCATCTGGTGGTTGGATAAAAGGGCAACAAAAGTAAACTAGAGAGACTGTGTACCAATTTGCGTGATGTTTGGACAAAATATGTAGGTGTACTGTGCAAAAACTTGTTTTGCACAAAGCGGCCTCCTGGTGGCGCTATAACAGTCCGTTCTGGAAAGTTTGGGGCAGAGGTTCATCGTTGGCATCCAGGGAGTGTGTGTGCAAAATTTGGCATCGACCGGGTTAACGGTGCCGGAGATTAGCTGCTCACGGACACACACACACACACACACGGACGGACGGACGGAGTGCAAAACATACTCTCCCCCCATGCCTTCGGCCTGGTGGAGACAAAAATGTCTTTTTGAAAATGACAGTTTTCTGAAAAAGCTATGTTTCTATGTCAGTCGTTCTTCGGTTTTTCAAAAAATAGCAGACCTACAAGCTCATAGCGCGCCACTCGGTGGCGCGCTATGAGCTTGTAGATCTGCTATTTTTCAATAGCTAAAGCATAACATAATGCTAACACCAAAAGGGGTTCTCCCGCCCAGAATGGGTTAAGCAACCACGGCTACGGCAGTCCACTCCGGCAACCCGGAAAACCCGCTTGCCGTCGCAGCCGTTCCTACTGCGGCAGAACCTACACGTACACGTAGTGTCTACAGCGCCATGTCATAACCATGTTTATTGAAATAAACTGTCATACATTTACAGTACACCGATTGCTCAATCACCTCTCTCTGCTGTATGATGGTATTGGCACAAGAAATAACATGAATTCCATTATGTCATAATAGCCATTTTTAATAAAACAGTTTTAGAATAACACAAATTGCTCCAGCACCTTCCCCTTTCCACTGCTGATCATGTCCAGCGCATGTAAAAAAAAGCAAGTTTTCGACAAGTTAGCTGACGCGCGACAGGGTGAACTTTGAGGTCGATAGTTACTCAGAAGGTTGCGAAATCTAGGGACGTCGTGACATTTTAGTTGATGTTTAGTCATTCAAATAATTGCGATTAGGGTTGGCGAAAGGGCCGTGTCCCCTAGGGTAGGTACCGTCAGAAAATACATGCAGTAATCCTGGTCTATAGTCTAAACTGCCTACCCCTGGCCAGCCAGGTGAGCCGTGGCGCCTGATCGAAATGATTGTGATCAGGGAATTATGTAATAATTGTGACAGGTCTATTGCAGTGGTTCCCAAACAATTTAGCTCAATACCCCGCCCGTGAACCACACTAGTGAAAATAGCAGATCTACAAGCTCACAACACTATATTTTCACTACTTCTTAAACATGTGTCGTCTAATTTATGGAATTTCTTCACGAAATTACTGGAAAGAAAATCATTGAATTTTGTTTTTAATTCATGAAAATCTTTAAAAGTAAAAGGGACCCATAACAATGTGTCCATGACCCACAAATGGGTCCCGGCCCACTGTTTGGGAAACGGTGGTCTATAGAGCGTCACAGTCCCTCCCCCCCTTTCAGAACAACGAGTGGCCCAGGAAATGAATCTCAATGCATTTTCCTCATAGGCTTTTCTTAAAGTATTCATTTAAAGACGGTTACGCCGCGGACAAAGCCAACTCGGATCGTGACAAATCATAACAATGAACACAATATTTTGGGCCGATCAAATCATTAGAAAGAAGAAAATAAAGGCAGGAGACAACACTTTGTTTTGTTTTTCCTTCTTATAAATGATTTGATCGGCCCAAAACATTGTGTTCATTGTCATGATTTGTCACGATCCGAGTTGGCTTTGTCCGCGGCGTAACCGTCTTTAAATAAATACTTTAACCCATTCTGACCGGGCACCCATTTTGGTGTCAGCATCATGTTATGCTTTAGCTATTGAAAAATAGCAGATCTACAAGCTCATATCGCGCCACCGAGTGGCGCGATACGAGCTTGTAGGTCTGCTATTTTTGGAAAAATCGAAGAACGACTGACATTTCTAGAATCTGATCTCAGGTCAGAATGGGTTAATCAGACCAGTGTGTGTCCAGTGGAAACCTCGTGTGAATCTGATCTCAGGTCAGAATGGGTTAAGAAAAGCCTATGGGCAAAATGCATTGATATTCATTTCCTGGGCCACTCGTTGTTCTGAAAGGGGGAGGGACTGCGACGCTCTATTGCATGTACTGTATGTGTGTGTGTGTGTGTGTGTGTGTGTGTGTGTGTGTGCGTTCAGTACACTCAAGATGTGTTCCCTTTTCTGAATGACATGACGTCAGGCTACCCGTCTGACTGCTGAAGGAAGTGCTGTGTCGGCGTCTGAGGCAGCAGCCTGGAGGAGCGACAGTGTTTGCTAAGGCCCGCCGCGGTACTGCGCCTTGTTTTGGTTTACACTATAGCCCTTGACGTTTATGTTGTTTGTCGCACGGACACCTTTTGGAGCTACGATCGGAGAGGATCATCAGCACACTGAGAGGACAGCTTTCCCCCGGATCGTTTGTGATCGTAAGGAGGACACCCTCAGAACAGTGGGGATTTAAACTTTCCATCCGGGAGTAAGCGGTAACGTGCAAACAAACAGAGCTCAGCTGAGGGGTTGGTTTTAACCCATTCTGAACGGGCACCCATTTTGGTGTCAGCATCATGTTATGCTTTAGCTATTTAAAAATAGCAGATCTACAAGCTCATATTGCGCCACCGAGTGGCGCGATATGAGCTTGTAGGTCTGCTATTTTTTGAAAAATCGAAGAACGACTGACATTTTTAGAATCTGATCTCAGGTCAGAATGGGTTCATCAGACCCAGTGTTTGTCTGGCGGAAACCTCGTGTGAATCTGATCTCAGGTCAGAATGGGTTAAACTGGTACCTGGGTTTACAAGTCCAACTGTCGGGTTTTGTGCACACTGCACAGTGGATATTATAAACGGGAGCTGTATGAGAACTGAACTATTTGTACTTTGGAACGTTCGTCGTTCAATATACAATCTAAACTGAAATGTTCGGTGTCTGTGCTTTATTACATGTGTTAAGTGACTTTAAAGGGCGTTGTAGTGTGGTGTGGATCACGTAAGCTGCACAGCCTTATGAAACGGTTTAACTTCTGAACATTGAACATTTTGCCAGGTTACAAACGCCTGGCTGGCACCCCAGCGCATTTACTATCAAACCGTTACAGTGTGTGTGTGTGTGTGTGTGTGTGTGTGTGTAAAAAGAAAATGCAAAAAAGCTGGCTAAATACTGCTCTGTCTCAGCTACTATGGGCAGTCTGTCTGTCTGGAGAAGGCGTTGTTTCATTTATCCCTAGGTGGCTTAAAAAACCCAAAACAAACATCCTGTCTAGTAGTGTCAAGTAATAGTATTTCAACAATGTGCTATATATATATTATTATTTTTTCTTCTTCTTCTTCTTTTCCCTCTGTGTGTTAAGCATGTGCAGCAGCTATATCTGGTTGGACCATATAATGTATAACCTAATTCTGATCAGTGTTTGGGTCTATTGTATTACGCCTCTTGTGCAGATCCAAATAAAATAATTCAAACGTGTGTGTGTGTGTGTGTGTGTGTGTGTGTGTGTGTGTGTGTGTGTGTGTGTGTGTGTGTGTGTGTGTGTGTGTGTGTGTGTGTGTGTGTGTGTGTGTGTGTGTGTGTGTGTGTGTGTGTGTGTGTGTGTGTGTGTGTGTGTGTGTGTGTGTGTGTGTGTGTGTGTGTGTGTGTGTGTGTGTGTGTGTGTGTGTGTGTGTGTGTGTGTGTGTGTGTGTGTGTGTGTGTGTGTGTGTGTGTGTGTGTGTGTGTGTGTGTGTGTGTGTGTGTGTGTGTGTGTGTGTGTGTGTGTGTGTGTGTGCGTGCGTGCGTGCGTGCGTGTGTGTGTGTGTGTGTGTGTGTGTGTGTGTGAAGCACGGCCTACAGGGTCTGACCTTACTGAAAGAGAAGACGGGCAGGATTGGCTGAACCCAGCCGGGGACCTGAGGGTAATCTCTGACGTTCACCACCATCTCTACGTCAGGCAGCCGCTCCATCACCTGCAGGATGAAATGTTCCACTCCGCTGCACCTGAAAGCAAAAGGGAACACGCACAACTATTAAGTCTTATAAAAAACAATTGGGTGCTACAATTATGTTAGAGCATACCTATTTACATACACGCACCTCGACAGTGGGTGGTATGGAAGGAGGTAGGGCCCGCACACCGTTATTTTGGTAAATAATTACTTTGTTGAACAAAAGACAACGTTTCGATCTCGATAGATCTTCGTCAGGTCAGTATGTTAAAAGGTGTCTTGTGATGTTTTTCTCTTGTCTAAATGGACACTTGGTGTCTTTGGGTGTTTTGTAGTTTCACTGAGAACTACAACTCCCATGAGTTATCATTCAAATTGAAATGTTTGACATAGGTGTGATCAATCATCCAATCAAATGGTGAACATATATATCTGTCCTATGTCACTTTTTGATTATGCCTGAAGAAGGTCAGTAGACCGAAAGCTTGCCAAAAATAAACTGATTGTGTGCAGATCTGAGTGTGCGGAGCTTCCCTTTATTTTCCCTCAAAAGGTGTCCAGTGAAAATCCTCTAGCTTGCACCAGGCATTATGGTTATTATTTTCAAAGCATAACCGATTTTTAGAAACGCGGGATACCACAGACTCAAGGGAAGTTGTTTTGTGTCAAAATGTGACAAAGAGTCGTCGATGTGGATTTAGATGGTGGTTAAAAACTAAAGTTTTGAACTTCCCACTCTGGGTATATGATATGAGATGATGATAGTACTCACGGATTAAAGGGAAATTAAATCTCACGACTGAAAACTGTTGCTAGGCCAAGCCCTATTATGTAATTTGTGACACAGCGTGAAAGGAGTCACCACACACTAGCGCCATGTGTGTCCTACACAATATGTAAAATGATTATGTTTTGGTAGCCATACATACAGCTAACCAGATGCGCTTATGAAATATCGGAGATCATAAGGGGTTTTCTGGAATACTGAAATAACTAACAACCGAAAATAGGTGTAGATAGATAGCCTATTTTTGGTGCAGGACACACTTCTATAGAAGACATGCTGACTTCTATGGAATCCAAGTGACTGAAAATCAGTCATGGCGACATAGAACATGAAATCATGAGTACTGGAGTGGACGATGCCATACTCAAGTGTTGTTTTTGGCAGAAAATCTCTATTTTAGTTGAAACGTTTTCATTTAGTTTGAGGAATATTTTAGTGTTGTTTTAGTCATCATGGCATAGTTTTCATGTAGTTGTCGTCAGTGAAAAAAGGTAGTCTACGAACATTTTTCGTCGACAAAACAACATCAAAGTGGCTTGTTTGATTTGCCCAGTCTCACCTGGCCGGGAACATGCAGTTGTGCTCCCTGTACAGTTTGTGTCCAATGATCTGGTAGTGGGTGCCCACCCCTCGGCCAATGGTGGCCTCCATGAGGTCCTGGGACACGCCCCCTTTGAACGGCCGCAGGTCATCCTGCAGGACACTGAAACACAGAGAGAGGATTGGTCTCACAGAGCAGTCACATGACGTACCCATTCTGACCTGAGATCAGATTCATACGAGGTTTCCACTGGACACACACTGGTCTGATCAACCCATTCTGACCTGAGATCAGATTCAAAAAATGTCAGTCGTTCTTCGATTTTTCAAAAAATAGCAGACCTACAAGCTCGTATCGCGCCACTCGGTGGCGCGATATGAGCTTGTAGATCTGCTATTTTTCAATAGCTAAAGCATAACATGATGCCAACACCAAAATGGGTGCCCGGTCAGAATGGGTTAAGAAGACACTTCATCCTTTTTGCAAAAAGAATATATGTTAATGACTTTTAGAATATTTAGAACACTTTCCTGGGGGTCTTTATGTGTGTAATATGTGGTTTTAGATATTTTTTTAATTTAGCAGTGAGCCCAGTGTCTCTGGACATTTACTTCCTTAACTACGTTGTTGTCTCAGTAAGACAGTCCTCCCCCTATCCACAAGGAGGATCAGTGCACAAAAGCATTATGGGATATTTGGGGTCCTTGACATGAAAGGGTTTGAACACCACGGATATAGAAACATAACGTTTGTAGGATTTTAGAAGACTTTCGGAGTATCGGGTCCTCAGGCCTTAATGGGTTAAGTGTATGCTGTATTCATCTGCTGAATAAAGTAGTGCCCAATGAATAAGTAATATCAGCCAACACTCAAATGTCAGGTTCTGGATAATCAGAAAATTGGAAAATAACATGCACGTCTACTTGTAATACAAGGGCTATTATTAGCCATAGCCATTTCTAGTACATTATCAAACCCAACTTAGATGACTGACAGTGAATACCAACTAGCCATGGTTCATGACTCTCGTATTCATACGAGAGTCATGAAGAAACTTCACCCTGTTTTTGGCGAACGCTGCATTTACAAGATTTCCGTATATATAAACATTCAGATTTCAAATATAAAGTACTCACAATTTGTCCCACGGGTGTTGGTTAGTAGCAGCTCCAGCGATTAGAATTTCTGCATCCCGCGTTGTTTAATAAAAAGCATTTTTATCCGAGGTGTTATTTTGCCATTGGCTTTCAACTACGCGCCCCTATCGGTCGGGAGGAGGGTGGCACTCGGTGTGTTCGATATAGGTACGCTGACCACCCTGCCAATACAGACTAATAGGCGAGTGCGCTCCCGGTGTGCAACTGTGGATTTCCCAAACGAACCCCGTTTGAAAAAAGTAGCCGGGGCGCTCGGACAAAAATGCTTTTTATTAAACAACGCGGGATGCAGCAATTCTAATCGCTGGCGCTGCTACTAACTAACACCCGTGGGACAAATTGTGAGTACTTTATATTTGAAATCTGAATGTTTATATATACGGAAATCTTGTAAATGCAGCGAGCGCCAAAAACAGGGCTAAGTTTCTGCATGACTGTCATGATAATCATCATGGCAGTCTGTTTCAGGGCTAAATACCAACAAGCCTAGATAGAACTGCTCAGCCTGGTATTCCTAAACGTAAGCTATGTAAACTGCTTAAACGGTCACACCTAACCGTATTCCTATAACCTCAGTAAAACGGTGCCAAAACCTAACCCTATTCCTAAACTTAACCCCGGTAAATCTATGACTAACCCTAAACGTATTTCTACCCTTATTCTCAGTAAAACAAATACAAGAAGAGCACTCTAGACTGTGTGATGTCGTCAGGGGGAAAAAAAACATGGGCAAAATGCCTATTGATTTCTAGTACAGTATCTAAGCCACCTTAGATGACAGCTGCAGTTGACTGGGCTGCAAGCACGGTGCTCCTCCACAGCTTTGGAGATTTTGTCCTGATATCTCTGCCACTTTTCACCTGAACACACACACACACACACATTCCTGTTAATTCGCCGTTCTTTTCTTCTGTTATGCTACTAGCATATTTTCGTTAACATCGGTATATGCACTTTACTTCAGATTTCAGTTCAGTCACTTTAAGGAGAAAAAATATATTTGCAGCCAGGAGTAAAAAATATAAAGTACTGACTGTACGACAGCCCCCCGTACACCACACACACGCGCACGCTATTACATAGCTACTAACTATTGTTTTGTCCATATAACTGCCCCTGCAATGCCTGCATGTAGTTGTGTGTGAGTGAATCTACACCAAGTATAATTATGTATTAATAATATTGTACTTTATTATTTACTCCACTACATTTATTTCAAATAAATGTGTGACAGCTTTTACTTACTTAGAAGATTTAGAAGAACAAAGCCGATATCATTGCTTCAATTTCATTTAGCTTTAGCTCATTAGCCATGCTAGCTAACAACAATGTGATGAATGACTTTAAAAACTGTTGGTATGAAACTCCATAATGTAACTCAAACCAGGAATGGCACTGATCAGCAGCTAAATCAATGCTGTTATAGTTGCTGCAGTGTTGGTTCCTACCTGAAGCATTGGGCACGCAGAAACAACACATTTGTAACAACAGCAGGACAACAATCCGCAACCTCAGCCGCTCCATGTTCAGTTTCTCTGTGCTCTGCCAGAGCCTTAGATTAGATATATGGCTCTGTGCTCTGCTACTATAGTCTGGACCATAGAGTATAATTATAAAGGATAGAGACCGAACTGGAGCGTTAGCCCCGCCCCCCCGCTATTAATTTCGATGAAGTTGCTCAGTGGCGTTTTGAAGCACCCGGAAGACTTCCGGATGAGAATAAAGGATAGAGACTGGACCGGACTGACTCGGAGTGGAGTCAAGTGTTGCCAGATTCTGTGACAGAAATAAGCGTAAAAACAATTAACATTGTTTTTACAATATAAATTGGGGTCTCAGAGATGGAAATGCCATTAAATGGGGGTCTGTAGCTCAATGCATATATCAAACTTGGGGTCCTTGAAATTAAACGGGTTGAGAATCACTGCTAGAGCCGAATAATATACAAATCTTGTCTCATGTGTGTCCCTGGTATATCTTTACAAATGGTGGTCCGTGGGCTAATTAGTGTCAACGTTGGGGTCCTTGACATGTTAACGATTGGGGACCACTGGCCTATAGTTAAATCAGAGACAGTACAGTGTGTGGTGGTATTAAAAGTAGTGTGTCATACCAAAGGGACAGAGGACATGGGTAAAGAAGTTGTGCATCGTCAGAGAAGAGCTCGCCCTCTGTCTCCATAGACTCCAATGGAAGAACTCGCTGTCTGTCTCTATAGCGCGTCGCAGTCCCTCCCCCTTTCAGAACAACGAGTAGCCCAGGAAATGAATCCCAATGCATTTTTCCCATAGGCATTTCAAAACGTATTTATTTAAAGACATTTTAAGCGTCGTACGAAGCCAACTCTTGTCGTGACAAATCATGACAACACACACAATATTTTGGACCAAACAAATAATTACAAAGAAGAAAAACAACAAAAAAAGTGTTGTAACCTGCCGTTTTTTCTACTTTCTAATTCTTTTTTTGGCCCCAAAAAATGTGTTGTGACGACTTGTCACGACAAGAGTTGGCTTCGTACGACGCTTAAAAGGTCTTTAAATAAATACGTTTTGAAATGCCTATGGGAAAAATGCATTGGGATTCATTTCCTGGGCCACTCGTTGTTCTGAAAGGGGGAGGGACTGCGACGCGCTATAGACTCCAATGTCATCTTGCTGCATAAAAAAATCAATGCATTGATAGTTGATCGACAGGACGAATACATTTAGATTTTACCTGCAATGAATAAATTGTTTGATGATTGTCATTCACTGAGGAAAAACAACTTGTATAGCTTTAATCAAATATGAAAATCCTCCTTGCACATCTACTGCTCACTGGCACTCTGACAGATGGTGTATTGGGCAGGATCAGGCAAGGGTCTTCATGATCTGACCTGCTAACATGGCCATTCTGACCTGAGATCAGATTCATACGAGGTTTCCGCCGGACACACACTGGTCTGATGAACCCATTCTGACCTGAGATCAGATTCTAAAAATGTCAGTCGCTCTTCGATTTTTCAAAAATAGCAGACCTACAAGCTCGTATCGCGCCACTCGGTGGCGCGATATGAGCTTGTAGATCTGCTATTTTTAAATAGCTAAAGCATAACATGATGCGGACACCAAAATGGGTGCCCGGTCAGAATGGGTTAATGAATATATCACTGGTTTATAGTTCTAACCCTGACATAGCTGGTTTAGAACTAGAAAACCATACATTAATTCATGCAATGTCATTATAAAAAAAAACGTATTTTCCAAATTGTGTCTGTGTCGACTAATACCTATATCAAGTCGTTCCTACACAGTATTGTCTAGTTTCAAGTTATCTTTCCCCCTTTAGGTCCCGTGTCCTAGCTGACAATGTGTGTCAAAATGTTTAATGATTTATGTAATATCACAAATGAGGGCCAGCATACTGATTCACTGCGTGGCCCAACCTCAATGAGATGTCCCATTATACGTTACTGCTGATTAGATGACAAACTCCCTCCGGTGTCCCTGTCCTCCTTTCCATCGTTATTTCAAGACAATGACAGGCTTTCTAAATAGTGTAGTCACCTATAGGCTACTGTTGGTGGAAGAGGGTGAGTCGGGGTGAGGTGTTCTCACTCAGAAGAAAGGGAAAGGGATTAAGGGAAGCAACCAAGAGACCTTTGAGGGGAAGAGAGGGAGATTACCTGAGAGAGAGAGAGAGAGAGAGAGAGAGAGAGAGAGAGAGAGAGAGCACCCACTGAAGTCATTAGGTTGACAGGGAACCAATCAATGGATAATGTGTTTCTTTGCCCGTCTCCTGAAAATTACAAAGCACATTGACTTCCATTAGAATATCTTTCTTCTGGCTGTGGTATTAAGTCTCCTTTGCTTCATCTCTCTCTCTCGAGTCTCGCTCCTCTTCGCTCAGACTAACAGCGGACAGACCTCTCTCTCTCCACCGCGGGGGACAATCACCATGCTGCTGCTGCGTCTGCGGCCATCGTCTGTGGAGGTGCCCGTCCTCCTCCTCCTCCTCCTCCTCCTGCCCCTGCAGCTCCTGGTCTCCTTATGCCGGGCAGAGGAGGGCCTGGAGTTCCCCAACTTCGACGGCAAGGACCGGGTCCTGGACATCAACGAGCGCAACTTCAAGAAGGCTCTGAAGAGATACGACATGCTGTGCCTGTTCTACCACGAGCCCCTGCCCACCAGCAAGGGCCTGCAGAAGCAGTTCCAGATGACAGAGCTGGTGCTGGAGGTGAGCAAACATGTGTGAGTGAGGGCTTGGATTTCAATCAGACAAGGTGAAAATGAGAAGACTGTTGCTATATATGTGCATGAAAGTTGCTGTTTCAGTTCAATGAATGAAGCCGTAGACTTATGTCTACGGTGTTCTACCATGAATGCAAATGCAATGCAATTGTGTGGAAGGCTCAAGTCACAGTATAGCCTACTACTGCCCCCAGAGTAAGAATGCCCCATATGAGCTGGTGGGGGAACAAGTAATTATCCATGATCAAAGGGGATCCATGATCAAAGGGGATCCATGGCGCGCTGGGATCTATACCTGTCATCGACACACAGTAGCCTAATAGATTCAATGTCAGTGATAATGTAGTGTAAATGTCTCGGGGTGAGCTACTGCTTACATCCCCCGGGGTATCAGGGGGGGTACTATTGCCCCATTTTGTTCTTCCTCCAGCCTGTCATAACATGTCACTATGCAGTCGAATCTCCCCCCCCCCCCCCCCCCCCGGTTGGAAAATATCATACTGATGAATATTTCATGCTTCCTGTCTGCAAAGTGTGTGGATCAATATAACAAACTGAAACATAGCCTATTCATAGTCCCTTTTTGGAAAATATACAAGACCTTTTACAACCAGCTGAAATGCTCTCAAAACAAAACAAAAAAAACAATGAAAGATAAGAATAAGAACGGGAAAGTCGCTATAACCTTATAAATGTGGTGTGCCCCAAAACACCTGCTAGTTTCTCCAAGAAGGAATTAGACGAATCTTTCACCTCACTGAACAAAATGTTTGACGGTCACATTAAACAAGTGTTTTAGTGCTTTCCCTCCTGATAATAGTCCAAAGCAGTGATTTTCAGACCGTTATGATGGCCGCTTGCTCCTCTGGGGTTCATATATGTATCCAGGGATTGTTTCTAGGCCATTACGTTAATTATAGCTCGTTCCCAAAATGCTTTCTTATCTGGCTTTGAACCAGAAACAGGTACGTTCTTCCAGTCTGTACGGCTGTTGTTCATACTTGCATAATAGTTATAGGGTGCACCAGTTAATCAAATAAAAAAATCTATTTTAATAATTGATTTAGAAAAAAAATCAACGTTGATTAAAACGATTAAATCTAAATTATAAACAAAATTGTAGATCTGCAAGCTTAAAACCGTTGCACAAACATCGTTGTACGATTAACCCTAATCCAAGTGCTTAATCAGACTAATCAATTTGGTGACTGACTATAAAATATTCATTCAAAAGTTTAAATATCAAAATACACAAAGTTATGGGAAAAAAAACTCCTCTATATTATTTGATCAATCAAAAGAAATAATTGATAGAATAATCCCTAAGGAAACAATCCATATTTGCAGCACTAATACTGTCAGGTAGTATATAAAGGGGACAGAGAATTCCTTTTTTTTACAATCTTCAAGAATGCTTTTCACATAGTTGAAAAACGTAACATTCAACGGGCATCTCCCCGTTAACCCAACTTCCAGTACTCACCGTTTTACATTCTTGCCATGCTGCACACAGTTAGAAGCACTGATCAACCAGCACCAGCAGGAGCTAAATTGAGCCGGCGTTTCTCGAGTGTACCGGGTATTTGCAGCACTTCTTGGGGAAACACAATCTGAAAGGCAAGGCCGGAGTTGATATGCACAGCGGCTTCTCTCCAACGGAGAAACTCCACAGGGGGTCTCGGCATTCACACAGCTAAAGTAAAAGATTTATTGATAGAGTCAAGCCGCTATGTGTGTGGATGCCTGTGTATACCGACAGAGTGAGTTAACCCGCTCTGAATGCTCTTCTAGTTCGGCTCTTTAGAACGGTTGCCTCACAGTCACAGCGAGATGGTCCTATGAGTTCAAAGCACACTGGCTCTGTAGAGCTTTCTTTCCCCACACACAGACAGAATATATCATATATGCCTGCCAGTGACCTTGAGGCACTCCAAGGACTCCTGTCCTTGTGAATAAGAATGTATTCTTCAGTAAATGGTGCATTTATATAGCCCTTTTTATCCAAAGTGATTCACATAGATTGTGCATTGCATTCACCCATTCACACACCAATGGCGGAGGAAACCATGCAAGGCACCAACCTGCACATCGGGAGCAATTAGGGGTTCAGCGTCTTGCTCAAGGTCACTTCGACACCGACTCTGGGGGAGCCCCGGGATCGAACTGGAAACCTCGTGGCTCCCGTCCGGCCACTCTACCACTGAGCCACTGCCGCCCTGTGACATGCATGGTTATACACAGGTTAAGTTCAATGAAAAGACAAAACTAAATTAGCTCAGACTCGGAATGAGCGCCTTATCCAGGCAGGGTCGGGAAGAGTACCTATACAATAATGTGGTAGAACAGTGGTTTCCCACCTTTTCTCGATCAGGGCCCCTGATCGTTCTCGGCCCACCAGCGGACCCCTGTCCCACAGGTCGGGAACAGCTGTGGTAAGAACATCGGTGGCACTCGGATGGAGATGGAGGGGGGTCTATTGTGTTGAGGATCGAGGTGGTATCCACCTCAACCCGTTTCAAAATGAGTGCCCCAGGCAGAAAGAATCCGTAGATAAGGAATTGGGTGATGATGATGATGACTAACAAGTGTGTGTGTGGGGGTGTGTATGTGTGTGTGTGTGTGTGTGTGTGTGTGTGTGTGTGTGTGTGTGTGTGTGTGTGTGTGTGTTTGTGATAATGTCCAGCTTACAGCTCAGGTACTGGAGGACAGAGACATTGGATTTGGGATGGTGGATTCTCAGAAGGACGTCAAAGTGGCCAGAAAACTAGGTATCTACATCATCTCTCAGAAGATCGTAATATGTTCCTTATTAATTTGTTAAGTATCACTCTACAGAATAGAGGGTACAGTATGAGTGGCAAATCGAGAGGCAAAGTGAGCTACAAAGTGAATTTAATAGGCCTGTCAAAAAAAATCGATTTGAGTTAGAATCGCGATTCTAATGCCGTCCGATTCAGAATCGATTCTCATTTTCCAAAAAAATAATGGCCATAATGCATTGCATGCACAGGTACATTTAATGTACCTGTGCATGCAATGCATTATGGCCTGGGTTTCTGCATAGTGCATTTACTACCAGCTAAGCTAAGCCTGCCAATTGTATTTATTTTACACCCGTAGATCATGCTAAAATTCTATTTAATTGTTTTTAATAAAATAAAAAAAACTGCTTTAGAATCGAAAAAAAAATCTTTTTTGAATCGAGAATCGGGAAAATCGAAAAGATCGTTTTTGAATCGAATCGTCACCCCAAGAATCGGAATCGAATCGTGGGACACCTAAAGATTCGCAGCCCTAGAATTTAACATTGTTTAAAGTCATTTAATGCAATCAAATATGACTTTTCTGTTTGGATGTATAGGCTGTCAAGGCCAGAAAGTAGTTTTTTCCACACTCAGTAGGCATTCCTGCATAACTTCCGGGTATGCTCTATAGGAGTCGACAGGCCTTTGCTATGAGCTCCCCCCGAATAAGCCAATTAAGTCTCCAATATTGTTTGCGGTTACATGAAGTCCTCTTTCACAGGTGAAAACATGATAACGCTCCACACAACCATTTCAACGTTTCTAATTAGGTCTAGAAGAGGTGGGCAGCTTGTACGTGTTCAAGGACGACCGCGTCATCGAGTTTGACGGCGAGCTCTCGGCGGACACACTGGTGGAGTTCCTCCTTGACGTGAGTGTGTGTGTGTGTGTGGGGGGGGGGGGGGGGGGGGGGTCTGCTATTTTTGAAAAATCGAAGAACGACTGACATTTTTTGAATCTGATCTCAGGTCAGAATGGGTTCATCAGACCAGTGTGTGTCCACAGTGGAAACCTCGTATGAATCTGATCTCAGGTCAGAATGATGGGTTAAGTAAAAAATTACTACTAGTAATTTTTTCCACCACTGGTATTCTGTGAGTATACTGGCCATCTCAAGGTGGACTCTTCATGTGGCTTATTATGGGCTGTTTTTATTTCAAACCCCACACACACACACACACCGTGGTTTCACTAATCAGCACACCATCAACAAGAAAGACGGAAAAGCCAATTTGTGAATTCAAAGTCTTGTTGGATTGGAAGGGGAAAAAACCTGCATATAGCCTACACTACACTCTCAATGGACATCCATAGCATAATGACATACCACCGCTCTTGCAATTAGCAGCTTTAGCCTCGTTAAGGTGCTTGTAAATGATGTAATTCTCAGCAATGCCAAGACTTAACAGGAGTTGCGATTCCACCATGGATTCTATGTCCTTCCCCCCCCCCCCCCCCCCCCCGGGGACTTTCCTCCTGAAGGCCCTTGTTGAAATAGAGACAGCTCTGTGTTTCTGAAAAGGCAGTAGGCGGACGAGAGAACGGAATATTCAGAGGTAAACGCTGTGCCACACACTCTGATGTTTCAAAGCTTTCCTAAAACATGAAATGGTCAGGAAAAAGGCGGTGCATTATCCCATTCCGACCGGGCACCCATTTTGGTGTCAGCATCATGTTATGCTTTAGCTATTTAAAAATAGCAGATCTACAAGCTCATATCGCGCCACCGAGTGGCGCGATACGAGCTTGTAGGTCTGCTATTTTTTGAAAAAAATCGAAGAGCGACTGACATTTTTTAGAATCTGATCTCAGGTCAGAATGGGTTCATCAGACCAGTGTGTGTCCTGGCGGAAACCTCGTATGAATCTGATCTCAGGTCAGAATGCGTTATGCATTTGTGTACAGAAAACACAGGTCTCTCGTATACCGACCCACAGGTGCTGGAGGACCCGGTGGAGCTCATCAGCAACGCCATGGAGCTCCGGGCGTTCGAGCGGATGGAGGAAGACATCCGCCTCATTGGCTACTTCAAGGGGGAAGATTCGTGTTAGTCGGGGAGTGATCTTCTTCCACGTTTTATCCCCACATGTACACACATACTGATACTGCACACATACAGAAATAGAGTGCAGTGTGTGTGTGTGTGTGTGTGTGTGTGTGTGTGTGTGTGTGTGTAATGATTCATGCACCTGCATAATACAATAAGACCCCTTTTCCACCGGTTGGTTCCCAATGGGAACCGGTTCATTTCTTTTTGGTTTTTAGTCCATGAGCCAGAGCTCCATAATTGGTGGGCAAACTAGACCTATATTAAATTGTTTATAGGATCAATACAAGTAAATTAATACATGATAACCCTTCCACAGTAGTAGCTTTTTCATATTTTCGATTATTTAGTATATTTTCCTACATAATGCCTCATTTGCATATTTAAAAATGTAAAAAATGTAATACAACAAATCATTGTCTTCGTGTAAGTACTCAATTGGGGAAGTTTCATGGAGATAACAATCTAATATAGGTATGGTTTTGCCCACTCAATTCATAATTCACGTTTTAATTTTGGAGCTCTGGCTCATGGACTAAAAACCAAAAAGAACTGAACCGATTCCCACTGGGAACCAACCGGTGGAAAAGGGGCCTCTGTGGACCAAATTGTTTTCATCCATACTGCTTTGAGCGCGTCTCAACGTTTTCCATTGGTTATATACTCCCTCCCATTTAGCATGGAGAATGAACTTCCGACTAATCACGCACAAATAATTACCGCATTGCTGTCACCTGCTGTGACTGTGGTGGGGCAGCGGTGTGCCGAACGGTTTGCGGAGCGGTCTTAATATCGGAAGGTCGCTAGTTAAAATGACCACCGCTGAAGTGCCCTTGAGCGAGGCATTGAAACCCTACCATGAAATGTTCTATGAGCAGGGCCTGGCTGTAAACAAGTTCTTGAGCTTAGTCCAGTTTACCCTGGGTAAACATAGTAACTTTGCTTTACTTTGCTCTGCTTACTTTGTTCGAAAAACAAAGTTCTGAAAAAACAGCTAGGGAATTTGTGTTAATTACTTTGTCCCCCCCCCCCCCCCCCCCCAAGTATGCTATACTTCAGTGTAAGTATTACACTGACGAGGGAGGGCCCTCAATTTTTTTGAGTTTCTTTATTTCACGAAAACACAATCAGCAGCAGTCCACCTACAGGAACGAACGCGTTCCAGGCCTTCCTCAGCGCTTCAAACTTTATAATGGACCTTAAAGGTTTTATGACATTCATTTTCATTTATTTTTCTTTTTTCTTTTAGGTTTTATGACCTCAATTACACCCAAAAAAACCTGAACTTTGAACATTCTGTGGATTTTCTGTGGTCTGAAGTTTTCTTTGGGGTTTGGAAGGCTTTTGAGCTACAATGAAAACAGGCAACACAGTGAAACAGTGACATCTGCTGGCAAATCCCATTGACATATATGGGATTTGCAGTAAGTGATGTCACTTACTGCCGGCAAATCAGAGCACCTGTTTGAGCCAGAAAACCCCAGATCACAGAAAATCTACTGAATGTTAAAAGTTCATGTTTTTTGGGTGCAATTGAGATTAGAAAACCTAAAAAAATAAGAAAAATTCCAAAACCTTTTTTTTAATGTCACAATCCCTTTAATGAACTTCATAATTTAAAGCATCTCCACTGCTTCGCCGTGCATGCAAACTCAAAGCAGCCATGCTATGTTTAGTGCTAGGCTAATGGAGGCTGCGATCGCAGCTTCGTCCACTGCACATGAGACTGCAGTCTCCCAGGACGAGGAGATCCTTTAAATAGCTTCTAGTTCTACGCCTAGGAGGTCAAACTGCAATTATAGCTCCGCAAGAAAAAAATAAAATAAAAAGGCAAGAAAAAGCTGGGGACCAGTGGGCGGAAAAAGTACTTAAATACTTTAACCCATTCTGACCTGAGATCAGATTCAAAAAATGTCTTCTATATCAGGACGGTTTTCTGAAAAGGCTATGTTTCTGTGTCAGTCGTTATTCGATTTTTCAAAAATAGCAGACCTACAAGCTCGTAGCGCGCCACTCGGTGGCGCGCTATGAGCTTGTAGATCTGCTATTTTTCAATAGCTAAATTATAACATGTTTAAAACACTAAAAGGGGTTCCCGGCCCAAAATTGATTAATATCAGTACTGCAATATAGAAATACTCTGTTACAAGTAAAAGTCCAGAATAAAAAATTTACTTGAGTAAAAGTACAATATTTGGGTCTGAGATGTATAGTGGAGTACAAGTAAAAGTATTGGAAATTGGAAATACTCAAGTGAAATACCAAAAAATTTGCTCAGTCGGTAGATAGACTCCATCTCCCAGGGGTCTAGTGCATTGTAACGGGGACAGACTCCATCTCCCAGGGGTCTAGCGCATTGTAACGGGGACAGACTCCATCTCCCAGGGGTCTAGCGCATTGTAACGGGGACAGACTCCATCTCCCAGGGGTCTAGCGCATTGTAACGGGGACAGACTCCATCTCCCAGGGGTCTAGCGCATTGTAACGGGGATAGACTCCATCTCCCAGGGGTCTAGTGCATTGTAACGGGGATAGACTCCATCTCCCAGGGGTCTAGCGCATTGTAACGGGGACAGACTCCATCTCCCAGAGGTCTAGTGCATTGTAACGGGGACAGACTCCATCTCCCAGGGGTCTAGCGCATTGTAATGGAGATAGACTCCATCTCCCAGGGGTCTAGTGCATTGTAACGGGGATAGACTCCATCTCCCAGAGGTCTAGCGCATTGTAACGGGTTACTGGCTGATACCGACAATAAGCCAGTAAAGCCCAACACACACCGTCACACACAATCTACTTAGTTACTTTCCGCCACTGCCGGGGACAAAAAAAGATACCGATATGGCAGCGATGGGATATTTCATTATGGAACCCATTTCTGTCCACAGCGGGTCCTCGGCCGCCGTGACCCAAGGGTCGTGACCTTTGTTGGGAGTGCAAGCGCAGCACACTACAAGTGCAATGAATAGCGGGGGCGGGGGTGCGTTTCTTGGGTAAGGACAGGGGAATTACTGTGCGTCGGGAACTTTGTCTGCGATTCACTTTGCTTCCTTTTCTCATCCCGGGTTTAAAACGTCTTTAAAACTTAAATCCGTTTGACCTTGCAGACTGCCAGAGTGAAATAATTTATAAACACTGTGCAGTCAACCTTGGTTTGTCTCTGCCCATCATGCTGCATCTCTCTCCCTTTCTCTGATTTATTTATAGCCTCCTTCCATCCATTTAATGAAGCATTTGCATGTTTGACTAAATCATACAATGGCTTCCCTAAACTCTCTCTCTCTCTCTCTCTCTCAGACTACAAAGCTTTCTTGGAAGCGTCAGAACGTTTCCAGCCCTACATAAAGTTCTTCGCCACATTTGACAAAGCAGTAAGTGCTCTCTCTCTCTACACTACAGTATGGGTGATGTGGGACTAGTGCCTGAATCAACGAGTCTGCGTACATGTCAAACTAAAAGCTGCCACATTTATGTACGTAGTTCCTCATTTAATTCGAACACGGGTCACCCACATTCATGGGGGGGTCGAACATTTACCGCTCATCCAAGAGACAAATCTAGATGTGTCTTCTTAAAGGTATATTCAGTGATTTCACTCAAAAAACCTTAGGTTTCGTTTTTGGCTGTGGGACCCAGCCTTTCGTCCAATCAGGATAGAGAGTCAAAAACGAAACCTAAGGTTTTTTGACCCCCAGGGGTTAACTGGGGACAGGGAGGAACTCCTTATATGGCCAGCACACTCTATAGTAGGGAGGATTATCACAACAAAACAAAAAAATAAGTGATATTTGAATTAAGTGAAATCACTGAATATACCTTTAAATAGACTCTTGGAACCAGACAGATCTCCGAGCTATACATCCGCTGAACACTAATATGTTCACTAATAGTAATAATGTGAACATTAGCACGATGAAGAAAGTGACTTCACACAAAATGGCAAGAAAGATGGAACGGCATTCTATTCTTTAAAATTCAAATTGAAGACCCAAAGATCTTCGCGTTCATTTAACTTTTGAGAGTGTAAAAAGTGGACCCTGTGACTTTTTTGTGTGTGTGTGTGCGTGCGCGTGCCTGCGTGTTACAGGTAGCAAAGCACCTGTCCCTGAAGATGAACGAGGTGAACTTCTACGAGCCCTTCATGGAGGAACCGGCCGTCCTGCCCGGCAGACCTCTGTCAGAGATGGACATCGTGGACTATGTCACCCAACACCGAAGGTTTGTTCATCGTGGCATCACGTCTAGAGTGAAGACACACATCATCACCCATTCTGACCGGGCACCCATTTTGGTGTTAGCATCATGTTATGCTTTAGCTATTTAAAAATAGCAGATCTACAAGCTCATATCGCGCCACCGAGTGGCGCGATACGAGCTTGTAGGTCTGCTATTTTTGAAAAATCGAAGATCGAAGAACGACTGACATTTTTAGAATCTGATCTCAGGTCAGAATGGGTTAATCAGACTAGTGTGTGTCCGGCGGAAACCTCGTATGAATCTGATCTCAGGTCAGAATTGGATAACACAGGATAGAAATAGAAATCAGAAGTGTCTCCAACTCTCCATGCAGTACGGAGTAGAGCCTTTTGCACGACCCTTACAGGCAAAAATGACAACTGGAAAAGTGTAATCTTTGTTGGGGGGTCGTGCAACAAAGTGTGATTTTAGTCTTAATGTGAAAATGATGCAGATTTGTTGTTCCGCGGTCTGCATGACTCTGAAACTATCGATGCTCGTTACAGTATGACATTATACTGATGAAGGTTTTGTTGTAGTACTCGAGTCCTTGACTCGTCTCGAGTCCACATTTTCATTTACTCCGTCTCGTCCTGCCCTTCATTTGACTCGGTCTTGGACCAAGGGACTCGGGACTCTCCCCCCCCTACCGAGTCCACTCGAGACATGAGTCACTACAATGCAATGAAATAATTGTTTTATACCCATATTATGAGGAGCCCATTGACATTAACATTACAAGAGAGCTCTCTGGCGCTTATAGACAGCTATCTTGTTAAGAAACAGAGTGCATGCTGCTCTCGCTGCGTTTTCTGTACCTGGACTTGGTATCGACTCGGTCTCGCCTCCCGTCGGTCTTGACTCGGACTTGCACCCCCTCGGACTTGGTCTTGACTTGGACTCGACCACAACAATGGTATATATATATTTTTTTTGTCCCACGATTTTGTAACCCATTTTTCACCCCTGTGTCAATCATCCTGTGATGTGATCCTGGGCTCTACACACCCTCCGCCAACCTAGGGAGAGCAACGGACTTAACTCATGCTTCCTTCATGCTTGAGTGTCCAATTAAGTTGCTCCTTTACACCTGACAGGGGGGAGTTTTCCTGGTTGGACGTAGCGCGTGGAAGGAGCACGTTATTCCAACCAGTTCCTTTCCCCTCCATCAGGCATCCCGACTGGCCAGGGGGAGGCAGTTTAGAGACCAGGATTACTGCATGTTTTTGTGAGGGTACCTACCCTAGGGGACACGGGGAGAACATGCAGACTCCACACAGAAAGGCCCTTTGGCCAACCCCGCCTTCGGGTATGGGCACTGATGACGCGGAGGAGGAAACACGCCGCCAGCACCCACAGCGTCCCGAGCGGGAATCGAACCCAGGACCTTCTAGCTGTGAGGCGACAGCACTACCAACTGTGCCACCGTGGTATCTTGAAGCCCGCTGGCCTAGTGATCCAGATTCCAGGCGCATGCCACATTATAGGCTCTGGCCTGACAGCGCATTGCGTGTTCGAGTCCCGTTCATGACGACCTTTGCTGCGTGTCTCTCCCCTTCTCTCTCTCTCCCTCTTTCCTGTACGTCTTCACTGTGACTATTAATAAAGGCACAAAAGCCAAAAAAAAACTAATCTTTAACAATGGTATCTTTACTGAACTTAGTCATTCCATCGTCGCTTCCTCAGCAGTTTAAAGTGCACGTGTTCTCCACAGGGCCACTCTGAGGAAGCTCCGTGCAGAGGATATGTTTGAGACATGGGTGAGTCCTTTACATTCAGCCGTTACAACCATTTATCATATAACAGTTCTTTTCCCACTAAAAGCATTTAGGATTAAACATTGATAGTTTGGCTGGGCTCCTCTCAGTACATTTCTATTTTACTTTGATGTCAAAGTGCTGTGGCAATGTTATTGATTGAAACTCGGCAATGAACCCGATAGGAATAAAGAGCAGTGCTCTGATTCTGTACTGTGTGTGTACGTGCGTTACGTACGTGCGTGCGTGCGTGGGGGGAATAATAATGTATAGTATTCTCGTCTATTTGTTTTGATGCATGCTATAAACAGTAACATTGATATCCCCAGGAGGATGACATGGATGGAGTTCACATTGTTGCCTTTGCTGAGGAAGAGGATCCAGGTATGAACATTTCACGAATTTGATTAATAAAAAGTCCATCAAAAATAAGAACAGACACAGTTTACCGTGGAGAAAGAGACAGAATGGAACGGGAGAGAAAGCAACTGTTAAGCAACTATACTGAATGGATGTTAATGATCGTCTGTCCTAATTTTGTTTTTTTGATCTCATTAAATACTCAGGGCTGTATTTTGCGTGTCTTAGGTACCAGGTCTTTATTACTTAAATGTATATTCAGTGATTTCACTTAATTCAAATATCACTTATTTTTTTGTTTTGTTGTGATAATCCTCCCTACTATAGAGTGTGCTGGCCATATAAGGAGTTCCTCCCTGTCCCCAGTTAACCCCTGGGGGTCAAAAAACCTTAGGTTTCGTTTTTGACTCTCTATCCTGATTGGACGAAAGGCTGGGTCCCACAGCCAAAAACGAAACCTAAGGTTTTTTGAGTGAAATCACTGAATATACCTTTAACTTAAGACCTGGAGGCGTGATCAATGCCATTTGGCTATTCTGAGTGGCCAAAGAGCATTGGCCACGCCTCCAGGTCTTAAGTTAAGTAATAAGACCTGGTACCCATTCTGAACGGGAACCCATTTTGGTGTTGGCATCATGTTATGCTTTAGCTATTGAAAAATAGCAGATCTACAAGCTCATATCGCGCCACCGAGTGGCGCGATACGAGCTTGTAGGTCTGCTATTTTTGAAAAATCGAAGACACTTTTAGAATCTGATCTCGGGTCAGAATGGGTTAATAATATAACTGTCAGGATGTAATAGACATTTTTAGAATCTGATCTCAGGTCAGAATGGGTTAAGACACGCAAAATACAGCCCATAGAGTCTGATCCGATGCTTGATGTGGGATCAGAGAAACTAAAACCCATTCAGCACCCATTCTATCTAAAGTATATAGCAACATTCGGCCTAAGTCCTCCTAACTGGGTTAAGTAAAACATTATACGTATATGAATTATATTATATATTATATATATATGAATTTAACCTCGTTTTCGGTTCAAATCTATGTGGGCGGCGGTGGCTCAGGGGTAGAGTGCCTGGATGGTAACCGTAAGGTTGCCAGTTCGAACCCGGGCTCCCCCAGAGTTACTGTCGAAGTGTCCTTGAGCAAGACACTGAACCCCTAATTGCTCCCGATGTCTAGTTGGTGCCTTGCATGGTTTCCTCCGCCATCGGTGTATGAATGGGTGAATGTAATGCACAATCTCTGTAAAGCGCCTTGGATAAAGGCGCTATATAAATGCACCATTTACCATTTAAGCGAAGGCGAGGTTTTAATTATTCACCCTTACATGTCCCTCCCAGACGGCTATGAGTTCCTGGAGATCCTCAAAGACGTGGCTAGAGACAACACCAACAACCCGGAGCTCAGCATCGTGTGGATCGACCCGGATGACTTCCCTCTGGTACACAATCAATCACTTTGACCCATTCACCCATTCTGACCTGAGATCAGATTCATACGAGGTTTCCACTGGACACACACTGGTCTGATTAACCCATTCTGACCTGAGATCAGATTCTAAAAATGTCAGTCGCTCTTCGATTTTTCAAAAATAGCAGACCTACAAGCTCGTATCGCGCCACTCGGTGGCGCGATATGAGCTTGTAGATCTGCTATTTTTCAATAGCTAAAGCATAACATGATGCTGACACCAAAATGGGTGCCCGGTCAGAATGGGTTAAAACCGGGAAAGCATCGCTGTCATTTTAGATCTCTTTGGCTATTCAAGAACGGCAGATATAAAAGCTCAAATATATAAAATCGTGAAAATTGGTGGAAACCTTTGAATATGTGTTTTTTTTTTAAGCAAACTTTTGACTCAAATTCTTTGCTTCTGGGGGTCCGTGGAACAAAATGTTTTGTTTTCCCGGCCAAGTACATCTAAGTTTAGAGGTTTGAGAACCATTGATAGAACAACACCAACGAAAACCGCTGGGATTTAGAAGACTTTTTGAGTGGCGCAACCACTCCTACAACCAGCAATGTGCAGTGTGCAGTGTGCACCTATGTGTTCACCTATGTATGTGTTCACCTATGTATGTGTTCACCTATGTATGTGTTCACCTATGTATGTGTTCACCTATGTATGTGTTCACCTATGTATGTGATCACCTATGTATGTGTTCACCTATGTATGTGTTCACCTATGTATGTGTTCACCTATGTATGTGTTCACCTATGTATGTGTTCACCTATGTATGAGCACCAGTATGAGTACCAGTAGGGGCGCTGTTGTGCCATGCAGAAACATAGAGTGCTGACAGACTGTTGCCTGCTAATGAGAGAGAGAGAGAGAGAGAGGGGGGGGAGTGGGGAGTTGCAACACTCGGTTCACACGGGTGTGATTCTTTTTAAGAATCTGTACATTTTTGCCTTGTTTAGGGAATGTGCAGCCATTTGACTTATATTATAAGTCATCTTACTCACGCAGATGACATTGTTCTGGCTCTCGTCCACACAGCTGACCACCTACTGGGAGAAGACCTTTAAACTGGACCTGTTCAGACCACAGATTGGAGTGGTAAACGTCACAGACGTAAGTAAGAGTTCCGGCTCGATTTAAAACCCATTCTGGACGGTCGGGAACCCCTTTTGGTGTTTTAAGCATTATGTTATGCTTTAGCTATAGAAAAATAGCATAACTACAAGCTCGTAGCGCGGCACCGAGTGCCGCGCTACGAGCTTGTAAATCTTTGAATACATTATTTCAGAGTGAACGGGGTCCACGGCCAAATACATTCAAATAATTCTGGGGCTCCTCGACATGAAATAGTTTAACCCATTCTGACCTGAGATCAGATTCACACGAGGTTTCCACTGGACACACACTGGTCTGATTGACCCATTCTGACCTGAGATCAGATTCTAAAAAATGTCAGTCGTTCTTTGATTTTTCAAAAAAATAGCAGACCTACAAGCTCGTATCGCGCCACTCGGTGGCGCGATATGAGCTTGTAGATCTGCTATTTTTCAATAGCTAAAGCATAACATGATGCCAACACCAAAATGGGTGCCCGTTCAGAATGGGTTTAAGAACCACCACTGATATAGAAACATTAGGATTTAGAAGACATTAGTAGAATCGATCTAAATGGGTTCATTAATGATTAAAAACATGGAAAATAGCAGCTCCACAAGCTCACGCCGTGTCGAGATGCGACGTGCTGTGAGATTGTAGATAAAGCGATTACTTTCAAACATGTTCTAACATTCTCACCTACTATACAATTTCCTATAACATGGAGACACCAGGGTTTGAAGTGGTTATAATTGTGCCACCGGGCATGAATTAACAATGATGATGCCTGGGCGAAAATCCTTGTTCACCCTCGAGGTGAGCGTGATGCAACGAACCGCGCACGGCCTCGTGGGCTATAAATACTCTGCATATCAATATCATAGTGAGGGGGGAGGCATCACTCTGTCCTGAGGCAACAAGATGTAGCCTTGTTTGTTATCTCCTTTCCTCCGAGGGAAAGGAAAGCCTGAGGCTGTGCAGTGTAGCTATACAGTCCTCTACAGGGACGTGCACACATAGACACCAAAAGGGGCTCCACTCAGCCCCTGCCCCTTTTACCCGTCCGTAAAACAACTGCCCTCTCCAGACCACGAATGCAGCGTTTGCTATGGTGAAGGAAACGCAAAATGCCACACTCCTTTCCAATGCCATGTACTGTATGCTGGAAGGCAGAAATCAGGAGAATTGCATTTTTTCCCAAAGTCTCCTGAACTTGAACACAGCATTTTTGCGTTGAACAGATTTGTTTAGAAATCCATGTCGTGCAAACGCATCTCCACTAGCTAAAGAGTGGAGATGCGCGCCGAAAATAACAGACCTACAAGCTCTCAACGCGTCGCAGCGCGACACGTTGAGAGCCTACAATTTAGGCATTTAGCAGACGCTCTTAATCCAGAGCGATTTACATTAAGCAAGAACAAAAAAGCATGGGAATACATCACATAAAAAGCATTTATCATGAAACATGCGTAAGCTAAGAAAGTAACAGTGGAATATCTATATAATGAAACTATACATATAAACTATACATGTGCTATACATATGTACTATGACGTGCTATGACTACATACAATGCAATTATAGTGCTGTCTACATTACATGCTATAAGTCTGTATCAAATGCTATCTAAGTCTACAGAAATGCTACCTAAGGGGGTGGGGTAAGTGCTATGGGCCATGATGGAGTCTGAAAAGGTGGGTTTTCAGACTACGGCGGAAGATTGGGAGTGATGCTGCAGTTCTGACTGCAATGGGAAGTGCATTCCACAGTTTCGGAGCCAGAAGGGAGAAGAGCTTGGGAGCGTTTTTAGTGAGGGTACTTCCAGCTTCACTGTGTGCGGAACCTCTCCTTTGTCTTTCAAAGATACCCTTTTCACAAACTTGTGAAATGGGACATTCTGCATAATGAGTACTTTGTACTTTTAGCACTTTAAGTACATTTTGATGCCAATACTATTTGTACTTACTTGTATAAAAGAGTACTTTTTCCACCACTGCCTTCAACCCATTTTGGGGCGGGAACCCCTTTTGGTGTTAGCATTATGCTATGCTTTAGCTATTGAAAAATACCAGATCTACAAGCTCATAGTGGCGCGCTACGAGCTATTTTTTTTTAAATCGAATAACGACTGACATATAGAAACATAGCTTTTTCAGAAAACTGTCAGGATGTAGAAGACGTTTTGTAGAATCTGATCTCAGGTCAGAATGTTTTCCCGGCATGCAGGCGGACAGCGTGTGTCTGGACATGTTTAGAATCTGATCTCAGGTCAGAATGTTTCCCGGCACGCAGGCGGACAGCGTGTGGCTGGACATGTCCAACGACGAGGACCTGCCGACGGCCGAGGAACTGGAGGACTGGATCGACGACGTGCTGACGGGCAGGGTGAACACGGAGGACGACGACCAATCGGCTGACCGGCGGGACCGATCAGCTGACCGGCGGGACCAATCAGCTGACGACGGAGACCACCGCGGCCACGACGCCACCGATGACAGCTACAGGGACGCCGGCGGTCGCTATGACGACGACGACGACAACAACAATTAATATTAACCCTGAACGCTCTCACACATCGACCATTTTGCTCGTATGTCATATGATATTATAGCCTATACCTTTGTGATGGGTTTCCCCCACTTGTTCCCAACGGCGGGCCCAGGTACCTCCGGTGGTCCAAATGAATACAAGAAAGCTTGTCAAATCCTAAAACTAACCGTATTCCTAAACATAACCTCAGTAAAACTATGCCTATAAACCTACCCTTATGCCCGTAACCTCAGTAAAACAAATACAAGAACCGCTTGGGGTGAATGATCTGCAAAGAATGTGTGAATGTGGTCAAATACTGTTGTAGGCCTATACTTATTAACTCTATTGCACACCTGGTGCAAAAGAAATACAATTAGAAGTGTCATTTTCCTTTTTTTTTTGTCAAATAGGTTTGTATTGAGAACAGATTATAAATTGTTGTAGATTAAACATTGTGATATGAATTAAAAATGTAATTTTCTTATAGTGGGCCCAACAGAGCAGGCCTGTTATTAAGCAACTATATTGAATGGATGTTAATGATTGTCTGTCCTCATTTAGTTTTTTGATCTCATTAAATACAGTACATAGAGTCTGATAAGATGCTTGATGTGGTGGGATCAGATTTCTCGGCCAATAATGCCACACACCAAAATAAACAAAAACCCTGTGTGTATATCCCATGTCACAAGGACACACGGACGCTTAGCTGCTTCTTCACGCCATGAAAACAGCCTCAAAATGTGAATGAACTGCAAATAAAACGTTGCCTGGCATTTGTTATGTTTCGTAAGTGTGTGTGTGTGTGTGTGTTGCATGCGTGCGTGCTTCAGGGTTCTCCCTCATTAGCTAAGGCCAGTCTCACTCAAGTTCAGGACAATGGGCCTATCTATGATGCATTTTCACCTTGAATTATTCAAACAGAGTTGAATTATTCAGTGCAGTCATGACTCCTAATGGGAGGGGGGGGGGGGGGGGGGGGGGGGGGGGGGGGATGACCATCAGTGCAACAACAGCTGCATACAGAGCCGATTGAACGGTAACAAGAAGACTCACCCCCCGGTGCGTGCCTGTTTTTCCTCCCGGAATTTTCCCCAGTGAGGGGGATAACTTTGTAATATGCTATTGGCTGTTTGTATTCTTTATTCTTTATATAAAAAGATACTCCTGTGGAAAGGCTATATTATATTACTTATATTGACCCTATAAACAATTTAGTATTATTTAGTATATGTAAGGTTTTGCCCCCTCAAATGGTATACCTCGTCAGATAATCCCCACATATCCTACAACAACTTCTGTGAACAGACTTCACTGTAGTAGCTTTTCATAAATTATATTTGTACTTAGGCTGTCTGCTGTCATGAAAGTTTATAGTTAGAGAAATTCAAAATCCAGCCGTCTGCTGTCCAGCCTCTCCCACCCCTCACTGGGGAAAATTCTGGGAGGAAAACAGAAACGGGGTGAGTCTTCTTGTATTCGATTGAACACTGTCTCGGGTCAGACTTATGTCACTGCGCATGAAGCAATGACGAGGAGCCCTTTGCAGAAGAAAGCACGAAAAATACCTCTCCAGGTGGATCCGTGTAGCCTAGCATGCAGTGGTGGAAACATCTTTTGATGTAGTGAAGTAGAAGTACTTTAAGTATTGGAAATTGGATTTACTCAAGTAAAGTACACTACCTAAAAATTGTACTTAAGTACAGTACTTAAGTAAATGTACTTAGTTTCTTTCCACACTGGTATCATGACATGGAACGTGAATAGTATCTACTATACTGTAGCTCTGCTGAAGAGAGTCCGTGTTGCCAGAGTTAGTGAGAGAAATAAGCAACCAGGTGTATGAAAATAAGCTTAAAAAAAAAAGAAGCCTCTACAAGCACTATAAACCTACATATATTTGATACAAATCTGGAAAAAAGGGGAACATTTTGAATATCTTCGAAACATTTTAACAACAAATCTGGTAGAGGGGTCCCTGCCACAAAACACTTTCAGATAATTATGGCAAAAAAACAAAACATTAGTAACTACACGTTAAAAACAAGTCCCCCCATTTGACACTGGGTCCCCCAAAAAACCAACAACCGCAACTACCAATATAATTTATATATGCCAATTGACAGAAAAACAAGCCGAGTCACTTATAATAAGCGAATATGGCAACACTGCTCTGTGCGTGTGTGTGTCCTGAGGCGAGAACACATTGAATGTTGTTTCTCTCCAGGGGGGGAAGAGAAGTGTCACGGTGTGCGTGCGTGTGTGCGTGCGCGTCTCCGTTGAGTGTTTAGGTTACATCACCTCGGTGACTGTCTGTCACATGCGATGATGTTTAACGCATTCTGACCGGGCACCCATTTTGGTGTCAGCATCATGTTATGCTTTAGCTATTGAAAAATAGCAGATCTACAAGCTCATATCGCGCCACCGAGTGGCGCGATACGAGCTTGTAGGTCTGCTATTTTTGAAAAATCAAAGAGCAACTGACATTTTTAGAATCTGATCTCAGGTCAGAATGGGTTAATCAGACCAGTGTGTGTCCAGTGGAAACCTCGTATGAATCTGATCTCAGGTCAGAACGGGTTAACATGAAGACCTGACTGCAGGGAGCTCAGCAGGGCTCCGACCGCGGCTCTCTCTCTCTTTCACTCATGACTCACCGTGATGAAACCTCCACGAAAGACATTGAATGAGATCGAGTAGATTAGAGCAGGGATTTGGGCAACTTTGAAGACGGACCGGGCCACAATAGTTCGATCCACACTCACTCCAAAAGGGCCACAGTGCATACATATTACTGTCGTCTCAAAAATAGCAGATCTACAAGCTCAAAACGCGTCGCGTTTTGAGCTTGTAGATCTGCTATTTTTGCTATATTCTTTTTTTGGAATTGGAATCCTGAAAAGTCACACGTTTATTTAATTTCAAATGCATTTAGTTATAGGTTACTTATGTCAACTATTATGAACTTAATGAGGGACACGTAATACTTTGTATGTAATATGTGGTTTTAGATATTTTAGATTTTAGCAGTGTCCATCAGGTGCGTATAGCGTGGATCAAATGATTGACCTGTCCAGCATCAAATGCCGGATGAGTGAGAACTTTCTCAAGCTAAATGAGGATAAGACAGAAGTTCTCATAATCGGCTTTAGTGAGCGGAAAGAAACTATACTATACCAGTAAGATGCCCTGAGGCCTTCGCTAGCACTGGCGCTTTGGCATGGGGGGGGGGGGGGGGGGGTCAGTTCAACATAATGGAATTAATTCTGTGCTGGCCATATATGGAGCGTGTCTTGAGTGTACAGGGTTTGATGAGGTCGGATCAACATAATATGGAATGTCAGAAGTCAACAGGTAAATGGTGCATTTATATAGCGCCTTTATCCGAGGCGCTTTAACATAGATTGTGCATCAATTCACCCATTCACACACACACATTCATACACACATGGGGGAAGGAAACCATGCAAGGCACTAGCCAGCACATGAGGAGCAATTTGGGGTTCAGTGTCTTGCTCAAGGACACTTCGACACTAACTCTGGGGGAGCCCGGGTTCGAACATCCAGTCACGCTCTACCCCTGAGCTACCGCCGCCGCCCCCAGGTCAGCTCCATATATGGAGATAAGGGTTTGAGGTCAGATGTGGAGTTGCTGTATATGCAGATCTAGGTGATGATCCAGTCTTCTCCATGTATGGTTGGTTATCCAGGGTCTGGTTTTCACCGTGGGGTCCGAGGACGCCCAAGGTTCCTTGAAGGGGTACCGGTGGGGTCCCCGTTGATAGTTAGGAACCAATTAGACCCTTAAAGGGATTGTGACATTAAAAAAAAGGTTTTGGAATTGCTCTTGTTTTTTTTTAGGTTTTCTAATCTCAATTGCACCCAAAAAACATGAACTTTTAACATTCAGTAGATTTTCTGTGATCTGGGGTTTTCTGGCTCAAACAGGTGCTCTGATTTGCCGGCAGTAAGTGACATCACTTACTGCAAATCCCATATATGTCTATGGGATTTGCCAGCAGATGTCACTGTTTCACTGTATTGCCTGTTTTCATTGTAGCTCAAAAGGCCCAAAAAACCCCAAAGAAAACTTCAGACCACAGAAAATCCACTGAATGTTCAAAGTTCAGGTTTTTTGGGTGTAATTGAGGTCATAAAACCTAAAAGAAAAGGAAAAACAAATGAAAATGAATGTCATAAAACCTTTAAGGGTCTGCAACTGTAAGTGTGTGCAAGTGGAACCAAAAGGTTCCATTTCGATCCGCTCCAACCCTCTCCGAATTAAATGAACACTGAGGATTTGTAGATTGGGGCCCCCAGAGATAAATCATTATCAATTGGGGGTCCATGTGGCATGATGTATATCAAACTGGGGGGGGTTCTTGAAATTAAAAGGTTTGAGAAACTATATACTGTAGGGTACATATAGTGCATAATAGTACATAGTGTTTGTTT